>NC_069504.1:847622620-847922620 GCF_027579735.1 Bombina bombina | reverse complement strand
TGTTTCCAATAGACGCCACCACACGGGACTTATGGCAAACGGTCCCTAAGGTGGAGGGAGCAGTTTCTACTTTAGCTAAGCGTACCACTATCCCGGTGGAGGATAGCTGTGCCTTTTCAGATCCAATGGATAAAAAGTTAGAGGGTTACCTTAAGAAAATGTTTGTTCAACAAGGTTTTATATTGCAACCTCTTGCATGCATTGCGCCTGTCACGGCTGCAGCAGCATTTTGGTTTGAGTCTCTGGAAGAGACACTTGAATCAGCTCCATTAGATGAGATTACACACAAGCTTAAAGCCCTTAAGTTAGCTAACTCATTTATTTCAGATGCCGTAGTACATTTAACTAAACTTACGGCTAAGAATTCCGGATTCGCCATTCAGGCACGCAGAGCACTGTGGCTAAAATCCTGGTCAGCTGACGTTACTTCTAAATCTAAATTGCTTAATATACCTTTCAAAGGGCAGACCTTATTCGGGCCCGGGTTGAAAGAAATTATCGCTGACATTACAGGAGGTAAAGGCCATGCCCTGCCTCAAGACAGAGCCAAACCTAAGGCTAGACAGTCTAATTTTCGTTCCTTTCGTAATTTCAAAGCAGGAGCAGCATCAACTTCCTCTGCACCAAAACAGGAAGGAGCTGTTGCTCGCTACAGACAAGGCTGGAGACCTAACCAGTCCTGGAACAAGGGCAAGCAGGCCAGGAAACCTGCTGCTGCCCCTAAGACAGCATGAATCGAGGGCCCCCGATCCGGGAACGGATCTAGTGGGGGGCAGACTTTCTCTCTTCGCCCAGGCTTGGGCAAGAGATGTCCAGGATCCCTGGGCGTTAGAGATCATATCTCAGGGATACCTTCTAGACTTCAAATTCTCTCCCCCAAGAGGGAGATTTCATCTGTCAAGGTTGTCAACAAACCAAATAAAGAAAGAGGCGTTTCTACGCTGCGTACAAGATCTTTTATTAATGGGAGTGATCCATCCGGTTCCGCGGTCGGAACAAGGACAAGGGTTTTACTCAAATCTGTTTGTGGTTCCCAAAAAAGAGGGAACTTTCAGGCCAATCTTGGATTTAAAGATCCTAAACAAATTCCTAAGAGTTCCATCGTTCAAAATGGAAACTATTCGGACAATTTTACCCATGATCCAAAAGGGTCAGTACATGACCACAGTGGATTTAAAGGATGCTTACCTTCACATACCGATTCACAAAGATCATTACCGGTATCTAAGGTTTGCCTTTCTAGACAGGCATTACCAGTTTGTAGCTCTTCCATTCGGATTGGCTACGGCTCCGAGAATCTTCACAAAGGTTCTGTGTGCTCTTCTGGCGGTACTAAGACAGCGAGGAATTGTGGTAGCTCCGTACCTAGACGACATTCTGATACAAGCGTCAAGCTTTC
Organism: Bombina bombina; assembly: GCF_027579735.1. Classification (NCBI taxonomy): domain Eukaryota; kingdom Metazoa; phylum Chordata; class Amphibia; order Anura; family Bombinatoridae; genus Bombina; species Bombina bombina. The sequence goes on along the minus strand of NC_069504.1, from coordinate 847,921,221 downwards.
AAACTGCCAAGTCTCATACAGAGTTAGTACTGGCATTTCTAAGGTCGCATGGATGGAAGGTGAACGAAAAGAAGAGTTCTCTCTTTCCACTCACAAGAGTTCCCTTCTTGGGGACTCTTATAGATTCTGTAGAAATGAAGATTTACCTGACAGAAGACAGGTTAACAAAGCTTCAAAATGCATGCCGTGTCCTTCATTCCATTCAACACCCGTCAGTAGCTCAATGCATGGAGGTGATCGGCTTAATGGTAGCAGCAATGGACATAGTACCCTTTGCACGTCTACATCTCAGACCGCTGCAATTGTGCATGCTAAGTCAGTGGAATGGGGATTACTCAGACTTGTCCCCTACTCTGAATCTGGATCAAGAGACCAGAAATTCTCTTCTATGGTGGCTTTCTCGGCCACATCTGTCCAGGGGGATGCCATTCAGCAGGCCGGACTGGACAATTGTAACAACAGACGCCAGCCTACTAGGTTGGGGCGCTGTCTGGAATTCTCTGAAGGCTCAGGGACAATGGAATCAGGAGGAGAGTCTCCTACCAATAAACATTCTGGAATTGAGAGCAGTTCTCAATGCCCTTCTGGCTTGGCCCCAGTTAACAACTCGGGGGTTCATCAGGTTTCAGTCGGACAACATCACGACTGTAGCTTACATCAACCATCAGGGAGGGACAAGAAGCTCCCTAGCAATGATGGAAGTATCAAAGATAATTCGCTGGGCAGAGTCTCACTCTTGCCACCTGTCAGCAATCCACATCCCGGGAGTGGAGAACTGGGAGGCGGATTTCTTAAGTCGTCAGACTTTTCATCCGGGGGAGTGGGAACTTCATCCGGAGGTCTTTGCCCAAATACTTCGACGTTGGGGCAAACCAGAGATAGATCTCATGGCGTCTCGACAGAACGCCAAGCTTCCTCGTTACGGGTCCAGATCCAGGGATCCGGGAGCGGTTCTGATAGATGCTTTGACAGCACCTTGGACCTTCGGGATGGCTTATGTGTTTCCACCCTTCCCGATGCTTCCTCGATTGATTGCCAGAATCAAACAGGAGAGAGCATCAGTGATTCTAATAACGCCTGCATGGCCACGCAGGGCTTGGTATGCAGATCTAGTGGACATGTCATCCTGTCCACCTTGGTCGCTACCTCTGAAACAGGACCTTCTGATCCAGGGTCCCTTCAAACATCAAAATCTAATTTCTCTGAAGCTGACTGCTTGGAAATTGAACGCTTGATTTTATCAAAACGTGGTTTTTCTGAGTCAGTTATTGATACCTTAATACAGGCTAGGAAGCCTGTTACCAGAAAGATTTACCATAAGATATGGCGCAAATACTTATATTGGTGCGAATCCAAGAGTTACTCATGGAGTAAGGTTAGGATTCCGAGGATATTGTCTTTTCTACAAGAAGGTTTAGAAAAGGGTTTATCCGCTAGTTCCTTAAAGGGACAGATTTCAGCTCTGTCCATTCTTTTACACAAACGTCTGTCAGAAGTTCCGGACGTTCAAGCTTTTTGTCAGGCTTTAGCTAGGATCAAGCCTGTGTTTAAAACTGTTGCTCCACCATGGAGTTTGAACTTAGTTCTTAATGTTTTACAGGGGGTTCCGTTTGAACCCCTTGATTCCATTGATATCAAGTTGTTATCTTGGAAAGTTCTGTTTTTAATGGCGATTTCCTCGGCTCGAAGAGTCTCTGAGTTATCTGCCTTACATTGTGATTCTCCTTATCTGATTTTTCATTCAGACAAGGTAGTTCTGCGTACTAAACCTGGGTTCCTACCTAAGGTGGTCACTAACAGGAATATCAATCAAGAGATTGTGGTTACATCTTTGTGTCCTAATCCTTCTTCGAAAAAGGAACGTCTGCTACACAATCTAGATGTAGTCCGTGCCCTGAAATTTTATCTACAGGCAACTAAGGATTTTCGACAAACGTCTTCCCTGTTTGTCGTTTATTCTGGTCAGAGGAGAGGTCAAAAAGCTTCGGCTACCTCTCTCTCCTTTTGGCTTCGTAGCATAATACGGTTAGCCTATGAGACTGCTGGACAGCAGCCTCCTGAAAGAATTACAGCACATTCTACTAGAGTTGTGGCTTCCACTTGGGCCTTTAAGAATGAGGCTTCTGTTGAACAGATTTGCAAGGCTGCAACTTGGTCTTCTCTTCATACTTTTTCCAAATTTTACAAATTTGACACTTTTGCTTCTTCGGAGGCTGTTTTTGGGAGAAAGGTTCTTCAGGCAGTGGTTCCTTCCGTATAAAGAGCCTGCCTGTCCCTCCCGTCATCCGTGTACTTTAGCTTTGGTATTGGTATCCCATAAGTAATGGATGATCCGTGGACTGGATACACTTAACAAGAGAAAACATAATTTATGCTTACCTGATAAATTTATTTCTCTTGTAGTGTATCCAGTCCACGGCCCGCCCTGTCACTTTAAGGCAGGTAATTTTTCCATTAAACTACAGTCACCACTGTACCCTATGGTTTTCCTTTCTCTGCATGTTTTTGGTCGAATGACTGGTAATGGCAGTTAGGGGAGGAGCTATATAGCAGCTCTGCTGGGTGAATCCTCTTGCACTTCCTGTTGGGGAGGAGTTAATATCCCATAAGTAATGGATGATCCGTGGACTGGATACACTACAAGAGAAATAAATTTATCAGGTAAGCATAAATTATGTTTTTTGGCGCAAAAATTTCAATTTAGATACACCCTATTTAAGGCTCCCAATACTATGCTAAAGTATAGTCTTGAGAAAGGCCCAAAAAGGCCAAAACGCGTTGACGACATACTGGTGAGCATATTTTCAACATTTCCACACTGTGTACAAACAGTTTTGCACTATTGTATTTTTTTTTCTTTCCACAGGTATCCACATTATATATTTTTTTAATTTTTTTTATATATTTTTTTTTCATTTTATTTTTTAACTTTTTACTCATTATTCACTCCTTCATGTGTCATCTGGATATTTTTATTTTTAATTTTTTTTTCCCACTTTTTGTGTATACACTTCATTTTTACATTTTGTGTTTTTTTCCTATTTTTCATTTTTTGGATCACACATATTACGCTGTATTAACTATTCTTTGGTCCACCAATTTTACACCGGACAGGAAGGACCCCAACACTGAAGCACTCATAGACTTATTCCTAGTCACTCCCCTATTTTTGGGCATCTTGGACTACTGGACACAGTATCACACAGTTTGATTTTATCATACTATTCAGCATCTATATAGATGTTGTTGTTGTTTTAGCACCTTTTTATGTACCACCACGTATTTGTATCATTTATTTACTGTTGATTATTTAGACTGTTTGCACTACACACTGTTGTACATCACACCACCATATCCTTTATTAGTGCCCTTAGTCTATATAGACTATAGGATTCCATTCAGCCACATACCTCTTAGAGTAAGTTCATACTCGTTTATTTGCTGTCAACTTATTATTTATTACTCATCGCGCATAGTTTTATACCCTTTGCTTTTATTGTTATCATGGATCCATGAATTGGTTTTACTATTGTATACATGTATTTTAATATAGCTGTCTATTAAACCTTTTTTAACCTTCTCATTTTTCTAGTCAGTTCTGCCGCAGTCAAATATTATCCACATACTTGTGTTACAGTATCTTACTTACTCTATTTGATTAGTGTATTTTGCCTATTAAGCTATTATAGCGCCTATTCCCACCTATCCACTATTGTTTCTATTCATTTCAGTCCGCTAGGGCACTGATTTGGGATCAGGCTTTAGGCTGTGCCACGTTGCGCTTAGGACACTTACCCCTTTTTTATTTATGTGATTATCTGTGTACATATGTATTCCCCCGGCAATACATGGCCACTTGGCCAACTCATTTACCCCGTGGGGTGGGGGTTAGTGATACTGAGATTAGCCCTGAAAGCTGCCTCTCTTCTGATGGCAACACGTGGTTGTCATTTGCTCTGAAATCATTGCGTGGATAAGGAACACTTGTTGCCACGTGCATTTAAGGGGTTAACATGTCATCCTCAATATATAATGAATTAACCAACAAGCTATGTAATTATGCAATGCTGCTGTTTCTTACAGGGTTTTCTCACTATAATTTAATGAATATATAATGCCAGATTTCAGTGACATTATAAAAATATAATAAATATATAAACACTATTTTAATATACAGTATAAAATTTAAAGAAACATTAAACTCACCGCATATATAAGCATATATCAGCAATAAAGCACTGCATTCCAATAACCTGTCATTTTATTAGCACACTTTACAGAGTTCCGCACATCAAGAGTAGTTTTGAATACCTAAAATAAACCATTATTATTAATATAATAGCACAGAACTATATGAAGAACTCTACTACTTGTGCACCATCGGCTTAGCGCTCAAGCGATACCTGGCTTTTACTGCATACCCCCTAGAAGTCTATGATATGAAGCATTTTGCGCACCTGCGTTGACAAGCAGATGTTAGTGTGCCCTTGACTATTACTTGAGCGATAATAAATACCTTTGGACTTTTTATATAAGTGCAACAATAGAAGCTCTATTGATTACATTCAACAACAGCCTTTATAGGGATTTTAAATATTGAGTTAGTGTGCCATTAAGGGTTATGGCGCAAATTTCAAATGTTCTTTGGGATGTTGCAAAGCAAAGAAGAATAAGAAACTTTGCTTTAAAGGAGGAATATTTTTATCATAATGATGTTTTCTATTTATTTTTTCTCATTTTCAGGTGGCCTTTGAGTCTTTTCTGTTGGTAGATGGTGGTGTTACAGCTGTACTTCAGGGTCTACGTGTTGCAGCCTGGATGAGGGGCCAAGGTGTGGCAGGAATAATTCAAAACTACTGCTACGATACCCTGCGCTCTGCGCACCCTGAGGTCAAGCGTGTCCGCCTAACCAGAGCAGAAGATCCACCAGCTTCCATGCTTGAAAAGTATCATATCCTCCATTCCAAGGTACAACCTGTTGTAGAGTTAGAAAAAAGGGGAAGAAAGTGCATATATAGAAACAGCCTAAGTATAAAGCATAAATATGTAATTAGCAGTGTTTGTGGTAGTACAGTTAGACAGTTATTATACAGTGTGGAGTGGGAAAGGAACATAAAAATTCTGTGAACATGAGGAACTGCTCCTATCCTAATCACACAATCAGCAATCCTTATAATGTAAGTTTAAAGTCAACGGTACAGCACTCACCAAATTTTTATTTGCAATTTCCACAAGCCGTGAGGGACTGCGACAAGTATCACTCCTACCCTATACACGGTAGAAGTGAAGACAAATCCTAGATCGATGCGGGATATCCACGCTTGTAACTTGAGCTGTTAACCAGGGTTACAGTGCACATTTTGGCCATTTTGAAGCTGTAATCAGCTTTATTGCCATTAGTTTTTTTTATTCTATGTACTTTTTTAACTTATTCTTTTATTTATACATCCAATTTTTGTGCACTGCATTTTTGGTAAAACTAAAAAATGTACTTAAAAGTACAGTAACTAAGCAGGCAGTAAGGACAAGCTTCAATGTCACATGCTTCTTCTTTTCTATTCTAACCTATAGAGGCCTACTTATCAAGCCATCAACTGTGCTGCATTCGCCGGCACCGATACGCTCGCCTAACATCGCCTAAAATCACCGCCGCGGACCTGAATACGCTCTCCTTATTTATCAAGAAAGCTGTCAAAAAGCCGCACACCAAGTACGGGGCGATGAGCAGCAGACTGTTGTTAACTAACAGTCATCGATCTCGCTGCTATTCGGCTTTTTCACAACTTTATTTATACCCTGTCACTAAACACCGCCACTATACTAAAATGATTAACCCCTATCCCGCCGCTCCCGGACCCACCCGCAACTAAATAAAGTTATTAACCCCCATCCCGCTGCTCCCAGAGCCCACCGCAACTCTAATAAAGTTATTAACCCCTATCCCGCCGCTCCCGGACCCCACCGCAAATGTAATAAAGTTATTAACCCTTATCCCGCCGCACCCGGAGCCCACTGCAACTATAATAAAGTTATTAACCCCTATACTGCCGCTCCAGGAGCCCTCCGCAACTAAATAAATGTGTTAACCCCTAAACCCCTGGCCTCCCAGATCACTACCACTTACTAAACCTATTAACTCCTAAACCGCCAGCCCCCCACATCGCCATAAACTAAATTAAGCTATTAACCCCTAAACCTAAAAACCCACTAACTTTACATTAAAATTACCTCATCCCTATCTTATAATAAATTTAAACTTACCTTTAGAATTAAAATAAACTATATTAAACTATTAATTAACCTACCCTAACTATTATACTAAAATTACATTGAACTACAAATTAAATTAACTATATTACATATTTAAAAGCCTAACCCTACTCAAATTATTTAAATCTACTATTAAAAATTACTAAGTTACAAAAAACTAACAACTAAGTTACACAAACTAAAAAACACTAACGGCTAGATTACGAGTTTTTGTCGGTAATGGTGTGCGGTGTTACCAAGCATTTTTTTCTCACCGCTCACTTAAGACAACGCTGGTATTACAGGTTTTTTAAACCCGGCGTTAGCTGCAAAAAAGTGAGCGGAGAGCAAAATTTAGCTCCACATCTCACCTCAATGCCAGCGTTGCTTACGGTAGCGGTGAGCTGGTAAAACGTGCTCGTGCACGATTTCCCCATAGGAATCAATGGGGGAGAATCGGCTGAAAAAAAACCTAACACCTGGAAAAAAGCAGCGTTCAGCTTCTAACGCAGCCCCATTGATTCCTATGGGAAAATACTTTTTATGTCTACACCTAACACCCTAACATGAACCCCGAGTCTAAACACCCCTAATCTGACGTCCCCGACATCGCCGACACTTGCATTTTATTATTAACCCCTAATCTGCCGCTCCAGACACCGCCGCCACCTACATTATCCCTATGAACCCCTAATCTGCTGCCCCCAACATCGTCAACACCTACTTTTTATTTAATAACCCCTACTCTGCCGACCCCAATGTCGCCGCCACCTAACTACACTTATTAACCCCTAATCTGCCGCCGCCAACGTCGCCACCATTATAATAAAGTTATTAACCCCTAAATCTAAGTCTATCCCTAACCCTAACACCCCCCTAACTTAAATATAATTTAAATACATCTAAATAAAATTACTATTATTAACTAAATTATTCCTATTTAAAACTAAATACTTACCTATAAAGTTAACCCTAAGCTAGCTACAATATAACTAATAGTTACATTGTAGCCATTTTAGGATTTATTTTTATTTTACAGGCAAGTTTGTATTTATTTCAACTAGGTAGAATAGTTATTAAATAGTTATTAACTATTTAATAACTACCTAGTTAAAATAAGTACAAATTTACCTGTAAAATAAACCCTAACCTAAGTTACAATTACACCTAACACTACACTATAATTAAATGAATTACCTAAACTAACTACAATTAAATTAAATAAACTAAAGTACGGAAAAAAAAGCACTAAATTACAGAAAATAATAAAATAATTACAAGAATTTTAATCTAATTACACCAAATCTAATCCCCCTAATAAAATAAAAAAGCCCCCCAAAATAATAAAAATCCATACCCTATACTAAATTACAAATAGCCCTTAAAAGGGCCTTTTGCGGGGCATTGACCCAAAGTAATCAGCTCTTTTACCTGTAAAAAAAAAAAGTACAATTCCCACCCAACATTAAAACCCACCACCCACACAACCAACCCTACTCTAAAACCCACCCAATCCCTCCTTAATAAAACCTAACACTAACCCCTTGAAGATCACCCTACCTTGAGACGTCTTCACCCAACCGGGCACAAGTGGTCCTCCAGACGGCCAGAAGTCTTCATCCGATCCGGGCAGAAGAGGACCTCCACACGGGCAGAAGTCTTCATCCAGGCGGCATCTTCTATCTTCATCCATCCGGAGCAGAGCGGGTCCATCTTCAAGCCATCCGATGTGGAGCATCCTCTTCCATCCGACGACTAACACTAAATGACGGTACCTTTAAGTGACGTCATCCAAAATGGCGTCCCTTCAATTCCGATTGGCTGATAGAATTCTATCAGCCAATCGGAATTAAGGTAGAAAAAATCCTATTGGCTTATCCAATCAGCCAATAGGATTGAGCTCGCATTCTATTGGTTGTTCCAATCAGCCAATAGCATGCGAGCTCAAACCTATTGGCTGATTGCATCAGCCAATAGGATTTTTTGTACCTTAATTCTGATTGCCTGATAGAATTCTATCAGCCAATCGGAATTGAAGGGACGTCATCTTGGATGACGTCACTTAAAGGTACCGTCATTTAGTGTTAGTCGTCGGATGGAAGAGGATGCTCCACGTCAGATGGCTTGAAGATGGACCTGCTCCGCTCCGGATGGATGAAGATAGAAGATGCCGTCTGGATGAAGACTTCTGCCCGTCTGGAGGTCCTCTTCTGCCCGGATCGGATGAAGACTTCTGGCCGTCTGGAGGACCACTTCTGCCCGGTTGGGTGAAGACGCCTCAAGGTAGGGTGATCTTCAAGGGGTTAGTGTTAGGTTTTATTAAGGGGGGATTGGGTGGGTTTTAGAGTAGGGTTGCGTGTGTGGGTGGTGGGTTTTAATGTTGGGGGGTATTGTATTTTTTTTTACAGGTAAAAGAGCTGATTACTTTGGGGCAATGCCCCACAAAAGGCCCTTTTAAGGACTATTTGTAATTTAGTATAGGGTAGGGCTTTTTATAATTTTGGGGGGGGGGTATTTTATTAGGGGGATTAGATTAGGTGTAATTAGTTTAAAATTCTTGTAGTAATTTTATTATTTTCTGTAATTTAGTGTTTGTTTGTTCTTGGTACTTTAGTTTATTTAATTTAATTGTAATGAATTGTAGTTAATTTAGGTAATTTATTTAATTATAGTTTAGTGTTAGGTGTAATTGTAACTTAGGTTAGGGTTTATTTTACAGGTAAATTTGTACTTATTTTAACTAGGAAGTTATTATATAGTTAATTATTTAATAACTATTGTACCTAGTTAAAATAAATACAAAATTGCCTGTAAAATAAAAATAAAACCTAAGCTAGATACAATGTAATTATTAGTTATATTGTAGCTATCTTAGGGTTTATTTTATAGGTAAGTATTTAGTTTTAAATAGGAATAATTTATTTAATTGTAGTAATTTTTTCTTGATTATTTTAAATTATATTTAAGTTAAGGGGGGTTAGGGTTAGACTTAGGTTTAGGGGTTAATACATTTAATATAGTGGCGGAGACGTTGGGGGCGGCAGATTAGGGGTTAATAAATGTAGGTAGGTGTTGGCGATGTTAGGGACGGCAGATTAGGGGTTAATAAAATTTAACTAGTGTTTGCAATGCGGGAGTGCGGCGGTTTAGGGGTTAATATATTTATTACAGTGGCGGCGTTGTCCGGTCGGCAGATTAGGGGTTAAAAAATGTTTTTAAGTGTTTGTGATGTGCAGGGGGGCTCGGTTTAGGGGTTGATAGGTTTATGGGTGTTAGTGTACTTTTTATCACTTTAGTTAAGAGTTTTATGTTAGCCCATGAAACTCTTAACTACTGACTTTTAAATGCGGTAGGAGTCTTGACAGGAGAGGGTCTACCGCTCACTTTTTCCAAGACTCGTAATATCGGCGTTAGGAAAATCCCATTGAAAAGATAGGATACGCAATTGACGTAAGTGGATTTGCGGTATGCTCGAGTCGTGGAAAAAAAGTGAGCGGTACACCTGTACCTGCCAGACTCGTTATACCAGCGGGTGTTAAAATGCAGCGTTGGGACCTCTCAACGCTGCTTTTTAAGGCTAACGCAAGACTCGTAATATAGGCGTAAGTTACACAAAATAAAAAACACTAAGTTACAAAAAAAATAAATACTAAATTACACAAAATAAAAAATAAATGATCAAATATTTAAACTAATTACACCTAATCTAATAGCCCTATGAAAATAAAAAAGCCCCCCCAAAATAAAAGAAAAACACCTAGCCTACATTAAACTACCAATGGCCTTTAAAGGGCCTTTTGTGGGGCATTGCCCCAAAGAAATCAGCTCTTTTACCTATAAATAAAAATACAAATACCCCCCCAACAGTTAAACCCACCACCCACACAACCAAACCCCCCAAATAAAATTCTATCTAAAAACCCTGAAAAGGGCATTTGGAAGGGCATTTAGCTCTTTTTCCGCCCAAAGTCCCTAACCTAAAAATAAAACCCACCCAATAAACCCTTAAAAAAAACCTAACACTAACCCCTGAAGATCCACTTACAGTTTTTGAAGACCCAACATCCTCATTGAAGCGGCAGAAGTCCTCAGCAAAGCCGGCAGAAGTCTTCATCCAAGCGGGCCGAAGTCTTCATCCAAGCCAGCAGAAGTCTTCATCCAGACGGCATCTTCTATCTTCATCCATCCGGCGTGGAGCGGCTCCATCTTCAAGACATCCGGCGCGGAGCATCCTCTTCTTCCGACGTCTTCAGGAACAATGAAGTTTCCCTTTAAATGACGTCATCCAAGATGGTGTCCCTTACATTCCGTTTGGCTGATAGAATTCTATCAGCCAATAGGAATTAAGGTGGAAAAAATCCTATTGGCTGTTGCAATCAGCCAATAGGATTGAGCTTTCATCCTATTGGCTGTTGCAATCAGCCAATAGGATTGAGCTCGCATTCTATTGGCTATTCCAATCAGCCAATAGAATTTGTAGTTTAATGTTATTTTAGTATAATAGTTAGGGTAGGTTAATTCAGTGATTTTTAACCTTTTTTTTGCCGTGGCACACTTTTTTACATTAAAAAATCCTGTGGCACACCACCATCCCAAAATGTTAAAAAAATCACACATTGTAGCCTAATACAGCATATATATATACACATACACACAAACACACACATACTGTATGTATTGTGCTGTTATACCATGCCTCCTACAAACTACTCCTGCACTGGGAGTAAAAAACAAGCAAAGTTTAAAAAATATGTCACACTGTTGTCAGTCTGCCGTGGCACACCTGAGGATCTCTCATGGCACACTGGTTGAAAAACACTGGGTTAATTAATAGTTTAATATAGTTTAATGTACTTGTAGTATAATAGTTAGGGTAGGTTAATTAATAGTTTAATATAGTTTCATGTAATTGTAGGATAATAGTTAGGGTAGGTTAATTAGTAGTTAAATATAGTTTATTTTAATTCTAAAGGTAAGTTTAAATTTATTATAAGATAGGGATGAGGTAATTTTAATGTAAAGTTAGCGGGTTGTTAGGTTTAGGGGTTAATAGCTTAATTTAGTTCATGGCGATGTGGGGGGCTGGCGGTTTAGGGGTTAATAGGTTTAGTAAGTGGTAGTGATGTGGGAGGCCAGGGGTTTAGGGGTCAATACATTTATTTAGTTGCGGTGGGCTCGGGGAGCGGCGGTATAGGGGTTAATACATTTATTTAGTTGTGGTGGGCTCCAGGAGTTGCGGGATAGGGGTTAATATATTTATTTAGTTGCGGTGGGCTCCAGGAGCGGCGGGATAGGGGTTAATATATTTATTTAGGTGGCGGCAGGGTCCGGGAGTGTCGGGATAGGGGTTAATAACTTTATTTAGGTTGCAGCGGGGTCCGGGAGCGGCGGAATAGGGGTTAATAACATTATGTAGGTGGCGGCGATGTCACAGCGGCAGATTAGGGGTGTTTAGACTCTGGGTTTATGTTAGGGTGTTAGGTGTAAACATAACCAGCTAACCATTGCCCATTACTTTCTATCTAGTTTACATACAAATGATTAAACAAAGAACAAATACAACACAGTACACTACACAGTCACACATACATACATACAAATGCACACACTCATTTTCCTTCCATACCACACACACATACTTGTTATTTGAATTAGTACAATGTGGTGTTACTCATGAAGTGTCAGTACACCATGTTATTGCATCAACCATATTACTGTGTCCACTGTCCACTCGAGATGTGCATTGTGCATGTGAAACATTTGCGTTTCTTCTGAAATTTTCATTTCTCTTGTAAGGTGTATCCAGTCCACGGATCATCCATTACTTGTGGGATATTCTCCTCCCCAACAGGGAGCTGCAAGAGGATCACCCACAGCAGAGCTGTCTATATAGCTCCTCCCCCAAATGCCACTCCCCAGTCATTCTCTTGCAGCTCTCGACATGGGTAGTTGCTAGAGAGATGTGGTGCATTAATGTAGTTTATCTTCAATCAAAAGTTTATTATTTTCAAATGGTACCGGAGTTGTACTATTTTAGCCTCAGACAGAAAGTTGAAGAAGAGTCTGCCTGAGGTTTTTGATGATCTTAGCAGTTTGTAACTAAGATCCACTGCTGTTCTCACACATAACTGAAGAGATGAGTAACTTCAGCTGGGGGAATGGCGTGCAGGGTCTCCTGCTCTGAGGTATGTGCAGTTAAAACATTTTCTAGAGAGAGGATAAGCTAAAAAATGCTGACAGTACCTGATTTATTTAAGGTAAGCCTGATTACAGTGATTTAATAACGACTGGTATCATGCTTGCTGTAAAGGGTAATATTTTTGTTATTTACTCTCATTACTGAATAGATATAACGTTTGCTTGATGTATATAAACGTTTATTACAAATGGTGATAAAACTTTATTTTGGGGCCCAGTTTTTCCACATGGCTGACTAGATTTTGCCTAGGGATAGTTTTTTATGGCCCTCTCACTGTGAGTACAGGTTGGGAGGGGCCTAATTTCAGGCCTAAATCGTGCAGTAGTTTTTGCAGCTTGAGACTTCCAGCTTCCCTGAAGGAGTCCACTGAACATATAGGACCTCTCTAAAGGGTTTTTGTGCCTTCCAAAGTCGTTGTATGGGCAGGTAGGAGCTACAGCAGAGCTGTGGCAGTTGGTTGTGACTGTTTAAAAACGTTTATATCGTTTTTTTGATCCGGTTTTGAAACTAAGGAGTTAATCATCCATTTGCAAGTGGGTGCAATGCTATTTAAGTCTATTATACACACTGTAAAAATTTCGTAAAATTTACTGCTTTTTTCACTGTTTTGCAGTTTCTGTGATTGTTTTTTTTCTCTTAAAGGCACAGTACCGTTTTTATTTTTTGCTTGTTCACAGTTATTAAAGTGTTTTACAAGCTTGCTGGTCTCATTACTAGTCTGTTTAAACATGTCTGACATAGAGAAAACTCATTGTTCATTATGTTTAGAAGCCATTGTGGAACCTCCTCTTAGAATGTGTATCAAATGCACTGATTTTACTATAAGCTATAAAGATCATATTCTGGCTTTAAAAGATTTATCACCAGAGGAAACTGACAAGGGGGAAGTTATGCCGACTAACTCTCCCCACGTGTCAGAACCTATGACTCCCGCTCAAGGGACGCCCGCTCAAGAGGCGCCAAGTACATCTAGCACGCCCATAGCGTTTACCTTACAAGACATGGCGGCAGTTATGGATCATACCCTTACAGCGGTATTGTCCAAACTACCAGGGTTACAAGGAAAGCGAGACAGCTCTGGGACTAGGAAAAATACAGAGCACTCTGACGCTTTAGTAGCTATGTCTGATATTCCCTCACAATATGCATAAGCTGAGGAAGGAGAGCTTCTATCTGTGGGTGATTTTTCTGACTCAGGGAAGATGCTTCAACCTGATTCTGATATGTCTACATTTAAATTTAAGCTTGAACACCTCCGCGTGTTGCTCAGGGAGGTTTTAGCTGCTCTGAATGACTGTGACACCATTATGGTTCCAGAGAAATTGTGTAGATTGGATAAATACTATGCAGTGCCTGTTTACACTGATGTTTTTCCAATACCTAAGAGGTTTTCAGAAATTATTACTAAGGAATGGGATAGACCAGGTGTACCGTTCTCTCCCCCTCCTGTTTTTAAAAAGATGCTTCCCATAGATGCCGCTACACGGGGCTTATGGCAAACGGTCCCTAAGGTGGAGGGAGCAGTCTCTACCCTAGCGAAGCATACAACTATCCCAGTCGAGGACAGTTGTGCTTTCCTAGATCCAATGGATAAAAAGTTAGAGGGTTACCTTAAGAAAATGTTTATTCAACAGGGTTTTTATTCTCCAGCCTCTTGCATGCATTGCCCCTGTCACTGCTGCTGCGGCCTTCTGGTTTGAGTCTCTGGAAGAGGCTCTACAGGTAGAAACCCCATTGGATGATATACTTGACAAGCTTAAAGCTCTTAAGCTAGCCAATTCATTTGTTTCTGATGCCGTTGTTCATTTAACCAAACTAACGGCTAAGAACTCAGGTTTTGCTATTCAAGCGCGTAGGACGTTATGGCTTAAATCCTGGTCAGCTGACGTTACTTCAAAGTCTAAGCTTCTCAATATTCTCTTCAAGGGACAGACCCTATTCGGGCCCGGACTGAAGGAGATAATTTCTGATATTACTGGAGGAAAAGGTCACACCCTTCCTCAGGATAGGTCCAACAAATTAAGGACCAAACAGACTAATTTTCGTGCCTTTCGAAACTTCAAGACTGGCGCAGCATCAACTTCCTCTAATACTAAACAAGAGGGAAATTTTGCCCAGTCCAAGCCGGTCTGGAGACCTAACCAGGCTTGGAACAAAGGAAGGCAGGCCAAAAAGCCTGCTGCTGCCTCTAAGACAGCATGAAGGATTAGCCCCCGATCCGGTAACGGATCTAGTAGGGGGCAGACTTTCTCTCTTCGCCCAGGCTTGGGCAAGAGATGTCCAGGATCCCTGGGTGTTGGAAATTGTGTCCCAGGGGTATCTTCTGGACTTCAAAGCTTCTTCCCCAAAAGGAATATTTCACCTCTCACAATTATCTGCAAACCAGATAAAGAGAGAGGCATTCTTACATTCTGTTCAAGACCTCCTAGTTATGGGAGTGATCCACCCAGTTCCAAGGGAGGAACAGGGGCAAGGATTCTATTCAAATCTGTTTGTGGTTCCCAAGAAAGAGGGAACCTTCAGACCAATCTTAGATCTCAAGAGCCTAAACAAATTTCTCAGGGTCCCATCCTTCAAAATGGAGACTATTCGAACCATCCTACCTATGATCCAGGAGGGTCAATATATGACTACCGTGGACTTAAAGGATGCTTATCTTCACATTCCGATACACAGAGATCATCATCGGTTTCTCAGGTTCGCCTTCCTAGACAGGCATTACCAGTTTGTAGCTCTTCCCTTCGGGTTAGCTACGGCACCAAGAATCTTTACAAAGGTTCTGGGGTCACTTCTGGCGGTCCTAAGGCCGCGGGGTATAGCAGTAGCCCCTTACCTAGACGACATTCTGATACAGGCGTTGAATTTTCAAATTGCCAAGTCACATACGGACATTGTTCTGGCATTTCTGAGGTCTCATGGGTGGAAAGTGAATGAAGAAAAGAGTTCTCTGTCCCCTCTCACAAGAGTTTCCTTCCTGGGAACTCTGATAGATTCTGTAGAAATGAAGATTTACCTGACAGAGGCCAGGTTGTCAAAACTTCTAAATTCCTGCTGTGTTCTTTATTCTACTTCTCGCCCTTCAGTGGCTCAGTGTATGGAAGTAATCGGCTTAATGGTAGCGGCAATGGACATAGTGCCATTTGCCCGCCTACATCTCAGACCACTGCAACTCTGCATGCTCAGTCAGTGGAATGGGGATTACACAGATTTGTCCCCTCTACTAAATCTGGATCAAGAGACCAGGGATTCTCTTCTCTGGTGGCTATCTCGGGTCCATCTGTCCAAAGGTATGACCTTCCGCAGGCCAGATTGGACAATAGTTACAACAGATTCCAGCCTTCTGGGCTGGGGTGCAGTCTGGAACTCCCTGAAGGCTCAGGGATCATGGACTCAGGAGGAGGTACTCCTTCCGATAAACATTCTGGAACTAAGAGCGATATTCAATGCTCTTCAGGCTTGGCCTCAGCTAGCTGTGGTCAGGTTCATCAGATTTCAGTCGGACAACATCACGACTGTAGCTTACATCAACCATCAAGGGGGAACAAGGAGTTCCCTAGCAATGTTGGAGGTTTCAAAGATAATTCTATGGGCAGAGATTCACTCTTGCCATCTATCAGCTATCCATATCCCAGGAGTAGAGAACTGGGAGGCGGATTTTCTAAGTCGACAAACTTTTCATCCGGGGGAGTGGGAGCTCCATCCAGAGGTGTTGGCACAGTTGATTCAACTTTGGGGCAAACCAGAACTGGATCTCATGGTGTCTCGTCAGAACGCCAAGCTTCCTTGTTACGGATCCAGGTCCAGGGATCCCAAGGCAGCACTGATAGATGCTCTAGCAGCGCCTTGGTCCTTCAACCTGGCTTATGTGTTTCCACCGTTTCCTCTGCTCTCTCGTCTGATTGCCAAGATCAAGCAGAAGAGAGCTTCAGTGATTTTGATAGCACCTGCGTGGCCACGCAGGACTTGGTATGCAGATCTGGTGGACATATCATCCTTTCCACCATGGACTCTGCCGCTGAGACAGGACCTTTTACTTCAGGGTCCTTTCAACCATCCAAATCTGATTTCTCTGCGTCTGACTGCTTGCAGATTGAACGCTTGATTTTGTCAAAGCATGGTTTCTCCGAGTTGGTCATTGATACCTTAATACAGGCGCGAAAGCCTGTCACCAGAAAAATCTATCATAAGATATGGTGTAAATATCTTCATTGGTGTGAATCCAAGGGTTACTCATGGAGTAAAGTCAGGATTCCTAGGATATTATCCTTTCTCCAAGAAGGATTGGAGAAGGGCTTATCAGCTAGTTCCTTAAAGGGACAGATTTCTGCTCTCTCTATCCTTTTGCACAAACGTCTGGCTGAGGTTCCAGATGTTCAGGCGTTTTGTCAGGCTCTGGTTAGAATCAAGCCTGTGTTTAAACCTGTTTCTCCACCATGGAGTTTAAATTTAGTTCTTAAAGTTCTTCAAGGGGTTCCGTTTGAACCTTTGCATTCCATAGATATTAAGCTCTTATCTTGGAATGTTCTGTTTTTAGTAGCTATCTCCTCAGCTCGAAGAGTTTCGGAGTTATCTTCTTTACAATGTGATTCCCCTTATCTCATTTTCCATGCAGATAAGGTAGTGTTACGTACCAAACCTGGTTTTCTACCTAAGGTGGTATCTAATAAGAATATCAATCAGGAGATTGTTGTTCCGTCACTGTGTCCTAATCCTTCTTCGAAGAAGGAATGTCTATTACACAATCTTGACGTGGTTCATGCTTTAAAGTTTTATTTACAAGCTACTAAAGATTTTCGTCAAACATCTGCATTGTTTGTTGTCTACTCTGGACAGAGGAGAGGCCAAAAGGCTTCGGCAACTTCTCTCTCTTTTTGGCTAAGAAGTATAATCCGCTTAGCTTATGAGACTGCTGCCCAGCAGCCCCCTGAAAGAATTACGGCTCATTCTACTAGAGCGGTAGCTTCCACATGGGCTTTTAAGAATGAGGCTTCTGTTGAACAGATTTGTAAGGCGGCGACTTGGTCTTCGCTTCATACTTTTTCTAAATTCTACAAATTTGATACTTTTGCTTCTTCGGAGGCTATTTTTGGGAGAAAGGTCTTACAGGCAGTGGTGCCTTCCGTTTAAGCGCCTGCCTTGTCCCTCCCTTCATCCGTGTCCTATAGCTTTGGTATTGGTATCCCACAAGTAATGGATGATCCGTGGACTGGATACACCTTACAAGAGAAAACATAATTTATGCTTACCTGATAAATTTATTTCTCTTGTGGTGTATCCAGTCCACGGCCCACCCTGTCATTTCAAGGCAGGTGTTTTTTATTTTTAAACTACAGTCACCACTGCACCCTATAGTTTCTCCTTTCTCTTGCTTGTCTTCGGTCGAATGACTGGGGAGTGGCAGTTGGGGGAGGAGCTATATAGACAGCTCTGCTGTGGGTGATCCTCTTGCAGCTCCCTGTTGGGGAGGAGAATATCCCACAAGTAATGGATGATCCGTGGACTGGATACACCACAAGAGAAATAAATTTATCAGGCAAGCATAAATTATGTTTTTGTTAAAAATAACATTTTTGTTTTAGTTCATTTTCATTCGTGGTCGTATTTTTTTTTAAATGATTTTCCTTAGAAATTTTCCTTTTCATTAAAATAAATAATTTTTAGTTTTGAGCTACTGCATTTTTGGTAAAACTAAAAAATGTCCTTAAAAGCTATCTAAGCAGGCAGCAAGGACAGATGACAAGGAATGAGGACATGCTTCAATGTCGCTCAATTCTTTTCCATCCGAACCTATGAAGAAAAAAAAAATATGGATGTTATTGTTGGTGCAGTGCACACACCTTTGATGATGCCTTGATGAAAAGCATTTTTAAAGAGTGTAGGGTGGCATCAGCAGAAGGAAGATAGTCTAAGTCCTGGTTTCTCAACAGCCGGGCCGTGGCCCAGTACCGGGCCGTGATAGCCCTGCTGGTGGGCGCCGACCTGCCATGCCCCCACTGCACACTCTTACCCCACTGCACACCAGGGGCAGACTGAGACCAATCAAGGCCCCAGGAACACTGTCTCACACTGACCAAAATGTATTACATTTTATGCAAATGATCATGGTAGCCTCCCTGACCTGCCCCCAACAGGCCCCTCAACCTCCAGAGTCAGGCCCCCCAACATTAAGGTCCAGAGAAAGGGCACCCAACCTCTAGGGCCAGACCCCAAACTCCATGGCCCTCACAGTGACAGACCCCCGCCAGGGCCCCCACTAAACCCACACTTATTTGCTTAGTTACTGATAGGGCAACTGAAAACTCCAGCTTAAGGTATGCACCAGGATCCGTGGAGATGTCATTTGTGGTCCCCCCTACTTGCTGGTAGCGCGGCCCAGGTCTTATTTTCGTGGCTGATCAGCCCGCCCCTGCTTCTCGCGATATATATATATATATATATATATATATATATAACTACCGGGCCCTGGACATGTCTAGCTAAAATTTACTGGGCCTTGAGCTCACTTTGGTTGAGAACCACTGGTCTAAGTAATTGGCGCTGAGCGCTCGTCCCTCATCGTGGTGGTGGGTGAAGAATTGAATTAAAATATGTTTGGTAAACAACAGATGTCAGACAGTCACAACAACAGTGTACAGTACTATCATCAAAGTCTCAGTAATTGGCGCTGAGACCTTCCTTCACCCTAGCGGTGGGCAAAAGATTGAATTAAATATATCTTTGACAAACAGACACAGACAGTCACAACAAGAGTGTAGTAGCTTTAACAAACTCATGGTGTGGAAGGCAGGCAGGTTGTGGGCACAGGAGCAGAACAGTACTCTCATAAAAGTATTAGTTATTTGTGCTGAGACCTTAGTTTCTTTACCCTAGCAGTGGGCAAAGGATTGAATTAAATATATATTTATGTTGAAATTATTTTTATTTCCATATCACAGCATAAATAACAGTGTATACATCCTGAGAGCAATTATTACAGTGCCTCAGACAATGTGTCATCTTAAATCAACATGGGAACATTTTTAACGCATAAATCCTTAACATTGATCTATGATAGATATCATGAGTAATGATCATTAACAAACCTAAATAAGAAATAAAAAAGAGAAAAAAAAAGAAAATAAAAACAAAAATAAGAATACAAATAAACATTAAATCATGTCTGTGCTGTCAATCAATTATGTCTGGGATCTAAGCTGAGTGCGTCATTTGGCCAATTTATAACTATGAGCATCTAGTTTATAGAGTTTTTACCATAATCTTCTATTTGTGGATTCTGTCACCTGACCGTCATTGTTGAATGCATTATCCAATAGAACCATATTTTGTTAAACTGTGTAGTGTCTCCTTGTATCCATGCTACCCTTTCCGATAGTGTGTATATGTCTTTTATTTTGTCTAGTACTTCTTTCCAAGTAGGGGGACCTTCCTTCCAGTGCCTCGCTATGCACACTCTAGTGGTCGTGCAGAGTATTTTAATGAATTTATTAATGGTGGGGTTCAGGTTGGGCAATCGCCTATGAAGAAGTGCTTGGTCTATGGTTAGTACTATTCGTTCGTCTAAAACTTTACTGAGGAGATCATTGAGCATTCTCCAAATATTTTTGATGGGTTCGCAATCCCACCACATATGTTTATAAGAACCCTGTATCCCACAGCCTCTATAGCATAATTTGGACTTATTTATTGAATAGTGTGATGTTTTTAGGGGCGTAAGATACCAACGAAATGTTGTTTTTATAGTATTTTCCCTATGGTCCGCACTAATAAGCCCCTTACAGGATTCGAAATATAATTGGTCCCATTCATCTTTTGAAATCTGATCTGCCCCGTCTTCTTCCCATTTTATCGCTATGGACGATTTCTCGGTGTAATGTGTGTCCTGAATTGCTATATAAAGTTTAGAAATGAGCTGCTTTTCCCTAGTCGGGTTTGAGCATATTCTTTCCATAACTGTGGGTGGGTGTTTCCCACGGGAGATATCATACTTATTAAGGGCAGAAGAGATTTGGAGGTATAGGAACCAATGTAGTTTGAGTGGAATTATTAGCTCCTGAAGGTGATTGAATGAAATGATTTGTGAGTGAATGAGAAAGTCTGCCACCCGGTAAAGACCTTTATTAGCCCACTTATCTAATGTGTTGTGAGTTTCCTTGGGAAGCAGGAGTCTGATCGGTTTGACCCAGGTGCCTGGAGGCAACATCGTTGGGTGTTTAGTTAATTGTTCCCAGTGTGAAAGTGTATCTAATGTTGAGGGTAGGCTACGGCTATCTTGGTGTATATCTTTCTTGGAGTTCCACAGAAGGTCATCCGTGTAATCCAATTCTATACTGTCAGTTTCTATTTTTGTCCAGAGAATCTCTCTTAGTGGTTTCTGGAGGAGCGAGGCTTGTGCTGTCCTAGCTGCTAGATAGTAAGCTTGTAAGTGTGGCATTCCTACTCCACCTAGACGTCGGTGTCTAGTTAATATATGGGATGCTATCCTAGCATTACCATCTCCTCTTAAGAATGAGATTAGTTCTGATTGTAGTTTCTGGAGCTCCGAGGAAGGGACCCTGATCGGCAGTGCTCTAAAGAGGTACAAGATCCTCGGGAGCACATTCATTTTTATGGACGAAAGGCGTCCGTACCACGAGAAGGTCCCCTTCCTCCAGGATCCAAGATCTCGTCTAATAGATTGAAATAGTGGGGTATAATTTAGCTTGTACAAATCATCGTGAATGTCTGAGATTTTTGTTCCTAGGTAGGTGAGCGAGCTCTTGACCCATTTAATATTGAAGTTGATTTCTATCAGTTTTTTGACATGGGGGGTTAGTGCTAGTGGCAGGGCCTCACATTTGTCAACATTTATCTTATACCCCGAAATCTCTGCAAAATTTTGTAGGATCTGATAAAGGTTAGTCAGGGAGTTGAATGGGTCTGTCAGGGTCAATAAGACGTCATCCGCAAAGAGCGAGAGCTTATATTCTGAGTTACGGATCTTTACTCCTTTAATATCATTTGCGTTTCTAATGGCTGCTGCTAGTGGTTCCATGCATAGGGCGAACAGGAGTGGTGAGAGGGGACAACCTTGTCTTGTACCGTTCTTTATATCTATGGTCCTGGACATGTATCCTGCTGCACTAACCGTTGCTTTAGGGTTTGAATATATCCCTTTTAGTGCTTTCATGAAGGAACCCTCAAAACCCATTGTGGTGAGTATTTGGAACATATAGGTCCAGTCTATTCGATCGAACGCCTTCTCCGCGTCCAGTGAAAGGAGCAGAGAAGGCGTTCCTTTCCTTTTCAGATGGTCGGCTAGGTCTATAGTTCTACGCACGTTATCTGGGGCTTCCCTATCCTTAATAAAACCTACCTGGTCGGGATGGACCAGGCGGGGTAGTAGCGTCTGGAGTCTGTTTGCCAGGATTTTTGTCAAGATCTTGAGATCCTGATTGATCAACGATATGGGTCTGTAATTATTACACCACCTAGGGTCCTTTCCTGGTTTTGGGATGACTATGATCTTGGCTCGGAGTAGATCAATGGGAATATCGGAACCTAGCATGATGTCATTGTATAATTTCTGTAGGTGGGTTATTAGGGGTGTTTTAAATAACTTGTAGTACTCGCTGGGTAGGCCATCGGGGCCTGCCGCTTTGCCTGCTTTTAGTTCCTTAATGACATTGAGGATCTCTTGTACAGAAATCTCCGCATTGAGGATATCATTCTCCTCAGGGGTGATTGTGGGAAGGTTAGCTTGATTTAAGAATCTAGATAATAGTCTATGTGTCCTGTCAGTGTGATGTACTTTTTGCCCATCATATAGTGACTCGTAATAGTTTGCAAATATATTAGCTATTTCTTGGGGATTCGACGTCTGAGTGCCCTCTTGTGTGTATAGATTGGTTATAGAATATAATTTTGTTCTATTTCGAAGTTTATTGGCTAGATATTTATCCGGCTTATTAGAGTATAAAAAGTAGTTTGCTTTTAGTTTTTGGAGGGCTCTCATCGCCGAATCGTTTAAGATTTTTGACAGAAGTTTTCTTTTAGCCTGGAGGGATCTAAATGTGATGTTAGATAGCGTGTTTTTGTGCTGGGTTTCTAATGTAGAGATTTCTGAGTGAAGTTGTTTAATGTTTCTATTAGCTATGGTGGTGATCCTAGCTTTTTCCTTTATCAGAATCCCCCTAATAAATGGCTTATGTGCAGCCCATGGGTTGAGTGAGTTGACAGTGGAATCAGCATTGGTAGACCAGTATTCTTTCATTAATTTTCCTAACTCAGTGTGAAATTGTTTGTTATGGAGTATGGAGGGGTCAAATGTCCAGGACTTCTGACGTTGATTATCAATTAGCCCTGTCATGGATAGTTGGACCATCGAATGGTCTGACCAGACACAAGGGTGGATATTAGAAGTAATAATATTTGGTATTAAGGTCTGGCTAGTCCATATATAATCCAATTTTGTGTAGCTGTTGTGGGCATGTGAATAGAATGTATGGTCTGTAGTGTTACCAAACAATGTTTCCCATGTGTCTAGAAGGTTATGTTCTGACATTGATTCTCTTATAGATTTCATTATGGATAATAGCCTAAGTTGTTTATTTGAGGGTTTAGTTATCGTCTTAGAATAATGAGTAGAGATATTAATGTTAAAGTCTCCACCAAGTATAATTCTGGAGTGGGACCATTGTGTTAACATATGGGAGATCTGTCGAAAAAAGGTGTGTTGCCCTTCATTTGGGGCGTATACGTTGCAGAGTGTGATTTTCATACCTTGTGTGCGGCCCCTGACAATGAGGAACCTTCCCTCAGTGTCTCTTATGACCTCATCAGTTTCGAATTGTAAGGAGGAATGCAAAAGTATTGAGACCCCTCTTTTTTTCTGTTCTATTGTGGAGTGGAAGTGGGTTGGATAGTGTCGGTGCCAGTATTTAAGGATCAGGGTTTGTGTGAAATGTGTCTCCTGGAGAAAGATGATCTTGGCTTTCAATTTTATATATTGGGTAAGGGCTATCTTACGTTTGATATTGGTGTTAAGGCCTCTCACGTTGTGTGAGAGAATAATGAGGTCATTTGTCATAGGAGTTGAGCGTGTAACTATATCTTATGGTAACAGTCTTACAGGTAGATGGTAGGTGTGGTATCAGTTGGTGTTTATACTCTGTTTGACAAACATTTAAAGGCCACACAAACATGAGAACATAAATAAAAAATAAATTTATTAACATATAAACCTTGAAACATAAAAATCTCGTATTAAAATACAAAAAATTGAACATTCAACTAGATGTAGGGAGCTGCCACGACCGCCACCCCGAGGCGACATTAGAGAGAAAGAGAGAGAAAAGAAGAAAATGGGGTAGAACCAGCCCAGGGCAGCGGTCATGGGAGCGGAAGCAAATCGGCATATTTTCATAACAGGCAATAGGAATATGACTAATGCTTAAGCCTCTTTCATTTTTCTAATAAAAGTGTAGCTTGTAGGAGCAGATGTTAAGTCTAAACATGATAAACAAGACAAAACCTAATAAACAAGGGTTTAATCACCCTTAGTCCGTATGGAAGGTCTAGTTTTGGCAGCTGTAAGGGAAAAATATTACTTTCTGCAAGTCAAATGCAGGGAAGGGGGGAAGGGTAAAAGAGAAGAGAGGAATAAGTTCATCAGATTATACTCATCTGATCAAAAATTTGCTTCCATCACGGATCTTGCAGTAGGATCTTTCTTGTTATCTAGAGTCACCAGTCACTTTGGTCTTTTCTTTTGCACTGTGGTCCACTTGGTTCTTTTGTGGATGTTTTCCCTGGTCGGGTTAGGAGCCTCTTCTGCATTTTGCTCGGAGAGCGGTAGATCTGGAGGTTCTAGATTCAGGTAAGAGCATGCTTCTGAAATGTCCTGTCATTTTCTGATTGTGAGCATTTTACCTTCGTGTAGAATAATTAAGGCAAATGGAAAGCCCCACCTGTAGGGTATTTGATTTTTACGGAGCAACAAGGTTAAGGGCTTCATGGAGTATCGCTTCTGAAGTGTTTGCGCACATAGGTCCTGGAAGAATTGGATTACTGAGCCCTGGAACTTGAATGTTGGATTCTGCCTAGCCGCTGAGAGAATTGCTTCCTTATCTGGAAAACGTAATAGCTTAACTATGACATCCCTTGGTGGTTGATCTCCTTTGGGCTTGGCCTTTAGGGCTCTATGTGCTCTTTCGATTTGAAAGTGATCTTCTTCTGTGTGGCCTGTGATGGCCTTGAATAGCTGTTGTAAATAGCTTTGTAGGTCCGTAGGTGCTATGGATTCCGGGATTCCTTTGAGTCTGATGTTACACCTTCTCGTGCGGTTTTCTATATCCTCCAATTTGTCTTTAAGCTCTTCTATTTCTTGCTTGTGGGTCTGGACTTGTTGTGATACCTTGTCTGCTGTTTCATCTCTTATATTTTCACTTTCCTCCAGTGTATCTACTCTCATGCCTAGCTCCTGTATGTCTTGTTTTAGTTCCGTTAGACTCTCAGTCATTTTTGTTTGTATGGAGTCTAGTTTTGTCCACATTTTTTCGAAATTCATGTTGATATCTTGTTTAGACACTAGATCTCTCAAATCTGCTTTAGTGAGTGGTGTAAGGTCGAGTGTGCTAGATCCTTCAATAAAGGATTGGTCTGAAGAGATCGTTAAGTCCGATTTCGGGGGTTCTGTGGTCTTATCCCCTTTAGATGATTTGAAAAAGAGAGTGGAAGCAGTTTGTTTGCCTGTTAAACCCGTTTTCTTTACTTGTCTAGACGACATTTTAGGTGCGTTGGCTTTCAGTTTTGGCTTATTGGCTGGGGAGTGCGAAATAGGATAAACCAGTCTTTTCCGGTGTTATGAGAGCCCTTAGTTAAATATTAGCCACTGTGGTTATAAGTAATCTGTCAGCAAAAGCGCCATCAACCATTTAAAAGTTATTTATTGCATGTTATTCAGAAACTTTTCTTGGGCTATGGTTGCTGAAAGTCTGTATGTTCCAAATTATAGTTTAATGTTTGGTAATGCTCGACTCATGTGCTCCTCTGGGAAGTGTTTTTTTTTTTTTTTTTTTTAGCACTGCCTTTCCTATTTGTGCGAATAGATTGTTTTTAAATGTGCACTGGAAAAAGCATAAGTCTTCCTCCCACCCTTCTTATTATTAAAGGAATCAAGTGAATATGACTGCTATTGAGTAATTGTTGCAAACAACTTTGAGTCCTTTGCTATGGTGAAGATATCGATGGGTAGGGGAGGCAAATTATGTCGGCTTCGCGCCGTGATTGTTAAAGTCTGTGCACTTTGGGACTGTTATATATTTGTAACTCCTTATCTTCTTATGTCGTGCATTAGCTTGGACCAAGTGGCAGTGTTAGCTCAGTGGTTTTAATTATAGAAATCTCACCCATCTGCGTGTTGTTCCCCTGGTCCGTGTCTTATCTCGGTTGAGAGACTGAAGAGCTGCAGCGCTGTGTGGAAAGCAAGATGGCGTCAGCGCCATGTCCGTGGCGGTAACTGTTGCTCCTGTATTCTCCAGAATTTTACCCCTCGAACATATTCTCGGGTCCTCTCTGGTTCATCAATAAGACCCCCTCTGTCTCCCACCGTGGAGTATGATAATTTTAGCCGATTTCTGTAGTGCCGGTAAGCTTCCGCTCAGTTCCCCACACGGAGCTCCAAACTTATGCGGCCATCTCCGTCTCTAGCCAGGCCACGCCCCTTAAATATATATTTAAAGGGTCAGTAAACCTTAAAAATAATGTTATATAATTCTGCACATAGTGCAGAATTATATAACATTATATTAGCCAAACTTTGTATATCATAATATTCCTTTTTTATTTTGTAAAAATACCGCTGTTTTACAGACCCGCTCTCTGTACTCTGCTGAGCGGGTCTGATGTTTTTACTGAGCGCATCGGGCCAGCTGTATAGTCACAGCCCGGCCCGACCGCGCCATTAGACACAGTGCAGCTCGCTCCTGCTCTGTCTGACAGCGGGAGCGAGCTGCACTGTGTCTAATGGCGCAGTCGGGCCGGGCTGTGACTATACAGCTGGCCCGATGCGCTCAGTAAAAACAACAGACCCGCTCAGCAGAGTACAGAGAGCGGGTCTGTAAAACAGCGGTATTTTTACAAAATAAAAAGGGAATATTATGATTTACAAAGTTTGGCTAATGTAATGTTATATAATTCTGCACTATGTGCAGAATTATATAACATTATTTTTAAGGTTTACTGTCCCTTTAATAAATAGACACAGAGTGTCACAAAAAGAGTGTAGTAGCTTCAACAAACTCATGGTGTGGAATGTAGGCAGCTTTTGGACACAGGAACAGAACAGTACTATCATCAAAGTCTTAGTAATTGACACTGAGACCTTGGTTCCTTTACCCTAGTGGTGGGCAAATGATTGAATTGAATATATGTTTGTTAAACATATATATACAGTCTTGACAAGATTGTAGGCTACTCTAGTAGCTTCCACAAACTCATGGTGTGGAAGGTGGCAGCTTGTGAACACAGGAGCAAAACAGCACTATCAAAGTCTCAGTAATTAGTGCTGAGACCTTGGATACTTCATCCTAGCGGTGGACAAAGTATTGAATTGAATATATGTTTGTTAAACAGACAAAGACAGTCACAACAAGAGTGTAGGCAACTCTAGTAGCTTTAACAAACTCATGGGGTGGAAGGTGGCAGGTTGTGGACACAGGAGCAGAACAGCACTATCAAAGTCTCAGTAATTGGCACTGAGACCTTGGGTCCCTCACCCTTGAAGTTGGCAATGAATATTGTATCACATAACACACAACTCAAGTAGACCCAAGCAAGTAATGTGAAAATGTTGTCACATTTAGGGCCAGATTACAAGTGGAGCACTAAATATCGCTTTCAAGAAAGCAATATTAGCGCTCCACTTTGTAATACCAGTGCATGTTAATGTTTGCTGGTATTAAAAGTTAACAACAATGCAGATGTGAGCTTGCGTTCGCATTGCTGGGAAGCATTGTGCTCATGAGAGCAAGCATCCATAGGCTCCATAGGCTTAGGTCTTGAGTGGCTTAAGGACTTCTACTATCTGAATGACTGTCAGCTACTCATATCTGCCAAGAGGGTTTGTTACCCAATGCTCTGTTGGAAAGACAAAGAGTGTATTGCCCTCTGCTTCTCAAGGATAAGCTCTCTGCTTTTCAAGGATACGCTCAAGCATGTCCAAAGTAGAATTCCAGCGGGTAGTCACATCTTAAACAAGGCGGTGCTGGGACAGACCTGCCATGTCTTGCTCTTCCCTCATCATCTGTGTAGTCTTCACACTACGGTGGAAGTGTCCAGTGATATTACGACACCGCTCTATGATGTTAGCTAGCCTACCCTCACCGTCGCTTGGGAGATAGGCTCTCACAACCAGATGTAGGATGTGCACCACAGAATGCACACCCACAAAATCCCCATCTTAAAGGGCTTTGACCATGTTCACTGCTCCATCTGTAACTATGAAGCACCTTTTGAACATTTGTCCCAGCCTGCTCTCCAACACATCGCTTCAGCATTCTTTTCATGCCAGCCAAATTATTTGTAGAGGTATGCTGTTGATCCATAACCTCTGTGTGGAGAAGGAAGGAATGATACCCAAATTCCTGTACTTTCCTTCCAGGAATGGTTTCTCTCCCCAGAGGCATTGGTTTGCCACCAGTGCGCTGTCAAAAATAGGAAGGCGTTCTGTGCGCTGGATGCACTCCATAGGTCGGAAGTCAAGTGCAGGCTCTGCCCAGCAGCTATTGACAGCCTCTTCCTTCACCATTGCTACGCAGGAACGGTAAAGTGAGGGTTTCACCTTCCTGCTGAATGGGGTTCAAGATGGCACATGGTATAGTGGGTTCAGGGCCTCTAAAATCTGCTTGAAGGGGTCTCCTTCAATCATTGAAAAAGTAGCACCTCCGATAGCAATAAACTATCCAATAAGACATGTCACCATATTGGTTTGCTGTTTGAACATCCCCCTTGAATGGAAACCCCCAAACTGATCAAGGGTGGGCTGCTGCTGCCACTGATGACAACTGTTCTGGGACGAACTGCCATTTTCTCTGACCCTGCTCTTGGGAGGACAGATGAGGTTGAAGCTTGTCCTCTGTTGTGGCTGTTGGTATCACTACTACTGGAGGTCGATGCCAGTCTTGGGGTGCTGCAGATTTCTATGGCAGTGCAGCATCTACTCTGCTCACCAAGAAGAATAGACTAATGGTATGATTCTGAATATAAGAGGGAGTTCATTCCTGAGCTTTACCACGGCTAATATATTTTGCCACAATGTTTGCACTTAGCAAATCTGCCTTCTACCACTCTATCAAAGTGCTCCCACACTTTGACACGGCACTCATTCCAGCTGCTGCATTCCATGAGGTATAGGTTGGGCTGCTACTCAGCTCCTGCCTTGCAGTGCCTACACTGCGTCTGCTGCTGCTGCTAGTAGTAGTGCTAGCAGGTTATACACTCTTACAAACTTATATATTCAAAAACTTGTGCCAAAAAACTAAAAAGACAATTACAAATAATACACAATTGTATTGCAAACATATATTAAAACATCTATATCTAAAAAAAGTCTATTCATAAAAATGTAGGATCCTACAAAAAACACACCCATTCTTATGCATGCACTTTTCTTTCTCAAAAACAATATACACTCTTTATGAAACAGTTCTCATCCTATGTTCCTATATACTCAAAAGTTTATCAAAGAATCAATCTGGATATTCAGTAACTTTTATTTGATAGTTGCATTATAGCTTATACTGGCATAGCTATACACAGGAGTTTTTTTCCTACCATGCCTTTATGTGCTTACTGCCTTGGAAACCTCTTTTACACCTCACCCCTGAGCATTACCAGATTGAGTATCTTCAACCCGGCCATCCAGGTCAGTGCATTGATCTCTGCGGTTTCTCAGTTTCCTAGAGTGTTCGTTCCAGCTGCACGGTCATCTATGGTAGAACCTGTGGAAAACAAATCACAGCTACACCTTTCGGCAAGTATTTTGCCTTTCTCAAGCAGCCAGGCTACCATAGATGATGTGCATCTGGGCTACCGTAGAAGACTTTGCAGCCATAACTAGCCCTCTAAGGAACTGAGAAACTTCCGATATCTGTTAAAACTACAAGTGTTGCAATGTACTGTTTACATGTTACAACAAACCATATAGGGTAATCTCAGACAATGGACCTCAATTTGCATATGAGTAATTCGGACAATTTGTGAATGATTGAGAGTTTGAACAAATTTCCTCCGCCCCAATACAGCCTCAAGCTAAATGTAAAGCATAATCCACTATTAAGATACTGAAGAATTGTGTAAGCAAGCTAAGTATGATGATAGAGACCCATGAAAAGCTATCCTTCAGTCGACTGGCATAGAAAGTAGTCTAACACAGTGCCTAAAGTCAAGGAGACTAAAGTCTTCTTTGGCAGTAGCCAGTAAGTTACTTGCACCCTGTGTAGTGTCAGGTGTAGAGGGAAAACTTTGTAGGAGAAAACAGATCTCCAAATCGACATATGATGATGCCACTTACTGAGGATAGAACTGGTTGCTGGAGGCTATGTGTACAGAAGGTTGCAAACCTTGGTCCTACTATTTTGTTGATTTCCTGGTTGTTCTGCTACCTGCAGATCCACTTAACCACCACACCTGAGTGGACCTGTAGGTAGCAGAACAACCAGGAAACAGAGCCTATGGACATCCTGTTAATCACATATTGGAGGTACCCAGTGTCCCTATTTCTCATAATTTAATCAAGTAAAAGAGTAATCACACAGCTGGTCCATCACAGGGATATGAAGAGTATGATGTCAATGAAGCCAATACACCAACCAGTTTCCCGACATGCACTTCTGCAAGAGGAGAATGCAGCTGGGGTCATTTCTAGTTTTATTCTGCTTATTTAGTAATTTTTATAAAAAAGGAACATGTTGTAGAGTAATTATGAAAAGCACTGTTACCTTGTCTGTTCAGTTATACTAGATTGTTTTGTACCTCCTGATTCCTGTTTACCTCTGACCTGGAATTCTCTCTCTTTCAATTTTAAACACAGTTTCTCACACCCACATCTAGTTATCTTTATTTCTATACCTAAAACAAAATACAGCTGATAATTCTCTTTCAGCGAGATTCAGCGAGAGTCTTGGGTTAGCCTTAAAAAGCAGCGTTGAGAGGTCCCAACGCTGCTTTTTAATGCCCGCTGGTATTACGAGTCTGGCAGGTATAGGTGTACCGCTCACTTTTCTTCCGCGACTCGAGCTTACCGCAAATCCCCTTACGTCAATTGCGTATCCTATCTTTTCAATGGGACTTGCATAACGCCGGTATTATGAGTCTTGGAAGAAGTGAGCGGTACAGCCTCTCCTGTCAAGACTCCTACCGGATATAAATAAAAGGATTAAAAAAAAAAAAAAAGACTCCTACCGCATTTAAAAGTCAGTAGTTAAGAGTTTTATGGGCTAGTGCCGTAACATAAAACTCATAACTAAAGTGCTACAAAGTACACTAACACCCATAAACTACCTATTAACCCCTAAACCGAGGCCCCTCCCCACATTACAAACACTTAAATTAAAAGTTTAACCCCTAATCTGCAGACCGGACATCGCCGCCACTTTAATAAATATATTAACCCCTAAACCGCCACACTCCCGCCTTGCAAACACTAGTTACATTTTATTAACCCCTAAGCTGCCGTCCCTAACATCGCCGACACCTACCTACATTTATTAACCCCTAATCTGCCACCCCCATCGTCGCCACTACTATATTACATTTATTAACTCCTAAACATAAGTCTAACCCTAACCCTAACATCCCCCTAACTTAAATATAATTTAAAATAATCTAAATCAAATTACTACAATTAAATAAATTATTCCTATTTAAAACTAAATACTTAACTATAAAATAAACCCTAAGCTAGCTACAATATAACTAATAGTTACATTGTAGCTATCTCAGGGTTTATTTTTATTTTACATGCAACTTTGTATTTATTTTACCTAGGTAGAATAGTTAGTAAATTAACTATTTAATAACTACCTAGTTAAAATAACTACAAATTTACCTGTAAAATAAATCCTAACCTAAGTTACAATAACACCTAACGCTACACTATCATTAAATTAATTACCTAAACTACCTACAATTAAATACAATAAAATAAAATAAACTAAAGTACGAAAAACAACAAACACTAAATTACAGAAAATAAAAAACTAATTACAATTTTTTAAAACTAATTACACCTACTCTAATCCCCATAATAAAATAAAAATCCCCCCAAAATAATAAAAATCCCTACCCTATACTAAATTACAAATAGCCCTTAAAAGGGCCTTTTGCGGGGCATTGCCCCAAAGTAATTAGCTCTTTTACCTGTAAAAATAAAATACAATACCCCCCCACATTAAAACCCTCCACCTACACACCCAACCCTACTCTAAAACCCACCCAATCCCCCCTTAATAAAACCTAACACTACCCCCTTGAAGATAACCCTACCTTGAGCCGTCTTCACCCAGCCGGGCACAAGTGGTCCTCCAGAGGGGCAGAAGTCTTCATCCAGACGGCATCTTCTATATTCATCCATCCGGAGCGGGTCCATCTTCAATCCAGCCGACGTGGAACATCCTCTTCAAGCGAAGAATGAAGGTTACTTTAAATGATGTCATCCAAGATGGCGTCCCTTGAATTCCGATTGGCTGATAGGATTGGCTGATAGAATTAAGGTAGGAAAAATCCTATTGGCTGATTGGATCAGCCAATAGGATTGAAGTTCAATCCTACTGGCTGATCCAATCAGCCAATAGGATTGAGCTTGCATTCTATTGGCTGTTCCAATCAGCCAATAGAATGCAAGCTCAATTCTATTGGCTGATTGCATCAGCCAATAGGATTTTTCCTACCTTAATTCCGATTGGCTGATAGAATCCTATCAGCCAATCGGAATTCAGGGAACGCCATCTTGGATGACGTCATTTAAAGGAACCTTCATTCTTCGCTTGGACTTCGTTTGAAGAGGATGCTCCGCGTCGGCTGGATTGAAGATGGACCGGCTCCACTCCAGATGGATGAAGATAGAAGATGCCACCTGGATGAAGACTTCTGCCCGTCTGGAGGACCTTTTCTGCCCGGATCGGATGAAGACTTGGTGATCTTCAAGGGGTTAGTGTTAGGTTTTATTAAGGGGGGATTGGGTGGGTTTTAGAGTAGGGTTGGGTGTGTGGGTGGTGGGTTTTAATGTGGGGGGGTATTGTATTTTATTTTTACAGGTAAAAGAGCTGATTACTTTGGGGCAATGCCCCGCAAAAGGCCCTTTTAAGGGCTATTTGTAATTTAGCATAGGGTAGGGTTTTTTTTTATTTTGGGGGGCTTTTTTATTTTATTAGGGGGATTAGGGAGTAGGTGTAATTATTTTTTTATTTTCTGTAATTTAGTGTTTGTTGTTATTCGTACTTTAGTTTATTTTATTTAATTGTATTTAATTGTAGGTAGTTTAGGTAATTAATTTAATGATAGTGTAGTGTTAGGTGTAATTGTAACTTAGGTTAGGATTTATTTTACAGGTAAAATTGTAGTTATTTTAACTAGGTAGTTATTAAATAGTTAATAACTATTTACTAACTATTCTACCTAGTTAAAATAAATAAAAAGTTGCATGTAAAATAAAAATAAACCCTGAGATAGCTACAATGTAACTATTAGTTATATTGTAGCTAGCTTAGGGTTTATTTTATAGGTAAGTATTTAGTTTTAAATAGGAATAATTTATTTAATTGTAGTAATTTGATTTAGATTATTTTAAATTATATTTAAGTTAGGGGGATGTTAGGGTTAGGGTTAGACTTATGTTTAGGAGTTAATAAATATAATATAGTAGTGGCGACGATGGGGGTGGCAGATTAGGGGTTAATAAATGTTGGTAGGTTGCGGCGCCATGGGGGGGGGGCAGATTAGGGGTTAATAAATATAATGTAGGTGTCGGCGATGTTGGGGGCAGCAGATTAGGGGTTCATAGGGATAATGTAGGTGGCGGCGGTGTCTGGAGCGGCAGATTAGGGGTTAATAATATAATGCAGATGTCAGCGATAGCGGGGACGGCAGATTAGGGGTTAATAAGTGTAAGATTAGGGGTGTTTAGACTCGGGTTCATGTTAGGGTGTTAGGTGTAGACATAAAAAGTATTTCCCCATAGGAATCAATGGGGCTGCGTTAGAAGCTGAACGCTGCTTTTTTGCAGGTGTTTGGTTTTTTTGCAGCTGAATCTGCCCCATTGATTCCTATGGGGAAATCGTGCACAAGCACGTTTAGCCAGCTTACCGCTACCGTAAGAAACGCTGGTATTGAGGTGAGATGTGGAGCTAAGCTTTTCTCTACGCTCACCTTTTTGCGGCTAACGCCGGGTTTGTAAAAACCTGTAATACCAGCGCTGTCTTAAGGGAGCGTTAAAAAAAAAATGCACGTTAGCAACGCACCCCTGTTACTGCAAAACTCGTAATCTCGCAGTTTGTCTCCCTTCCTTTATAAACGCCACCTACACCGCTGCCATAATCATGGATATTATCAATATGCTCAAATTTGTTTTCCCACCTTTACTCTTTTCTCTATAATTCAAACAGTTATAATCCATTATCCCTTCCCAATTTAATCATGATTTATGTTGTACTCTTTCTTCTAGGCTGTAATCTCTGTAGTGCTCCCTGCTGACCAGTTGGAGAAAAACCTTGAAATGCTGGAAAGCAAACTGTGCGCTTTATGTAAGGGGAGACCCTCTGTGCCTTCCATACTAAGCCCTTCTGAAGTGTGCAGTTTATTTGAAGGACTTGATAAAGGAGAAGATCTACTACCCAAAGGCCTACTCATTCAAGGATGGCTACCTCTAAACCCTCACCGGGCCAACCTGGAGCTTTTGCTAGGCACCGGGGTGCACTGGTTATACACTAAATCTTGTGATTTCAGTGCTTCCTCAACTCCTGTCCTCTCCACTGCTGGTTTCCTCAGCCTTGGCACCCCTCTTTACCCAGTGCCCTTAGAGAAGGGTATGTACCGCTTTGACATTGATCTGTTTGGCACTGACCCCCTCTATGCGATGAGTCACACCTGTCATCAGTTGAGGCAAGCAATACAAATACTACCATCTAAGGGTAGTATTGTCTGTTTTCTTTATGCAGAGCACAATCTACGGGAGGATTTAACAACCTTTTTCCATGGTTTCCTTCCATTTAAACTTTTGAGAGAACAGCTTATACTAGAAATGAATATCTAAATCATAAAGATACCAACTTGTAGAAGCTTGTGCCTCCCATAAAAGTTGTATTTCATACGTGCAGCAGTGCACTTCAAATACATTTGCATTTTTGCAGTATAATTGCATGTGCAGAATGTTTCTGGTAAAAGTTATCACTGCTATTGTGTACAAAACCCAGTACAGATACAACCATTGTCTCCTAAATATGCTCCTAGTGCGGTATATACTAATCTTTTATAAAGCTTGCCAATACTTTTTTCTACAAAAAGTATTTAAAAAAATGCCATAGAGCTGTTCTCTTAGCTGGTTTGTCCATCAAGGGGCCATGCTAGATTTACCTGAATGGCAGGATTGACCGGGTTGTGATTAGAGAACAACTCTCTGACTGTACCATAAAGGAGAAGTTTTTATTATAAACATAAAAATATAGAATGCCTTTTTGTATTAGGTAAGGGCCTTGGTGTGTTAGTTAATTGTGCACATACTGCCCAATTATGATTTAAAGCATTTTTCTTTTACTGTCCCTTTAAAGTGGAGGTTAATTTTGACAAATTAGTGCCCGGTTTTTAATAATCCTATTAAAAACAAGGTCACTTTAATTCATCAAAATTGACATTTCAAGCATTTTCTTCAAAAACTTAACTTTTAATCCTGAGAGCCGCTGCAGCGCTTCCTCCGCCTGTCGCAATCGCAGGTCCAAAATTACGAATCCGTTTTCATCCAATCACGATGTTCCCTCAGGTCATGATCCCCCCTGGGGGGAACACCGTGATTGGAGGAGGCCGGATTTCTGACATAAGCAGAGGCTGCCGACGGCCGGGGGAACCGATGGAGCAGCTTTCAGGATTAAAAGGTAAGTTTTTGAAGAAAACGCTTGAAATGTCCATTTTGATGAATTAAAGTGCCCTTGTTTTTAATAGGATTATTAAAAACCGGGCACTAATTCATCAAAATTGACCTTCACTTTAAGCTGTGTACAACTTTAAAAGTGTGAGTTCATCAATATTGAACTCAATGGTCTTTTTTCAACCTCATCAACTATGTTATTAAGAGCTTTTTTCCATTGAGACGTAATTCGGTTTGCGTGCGATCGCAAACCGATAAATAAGCTGTCTGAAGCAATATTGTTTATCGACTGCTTCCAACGGCCGTTATAACTCAATTTCGATAACCGGTCTCCGGCTGCCGAAAACATTATCGTGTCCCATACAAAGTATAAGAAGCCACTAATCTTTAAATAATACCCAGTTTCCAATGCTGCGCAAACCGTTAATACACTGTCGGAGGCTGCCGATAGTAATAAAAATTACACCCAGCTCAACTAGGTGCAAAACAGGAAAAAGGTGCGCTCTGAGACCTTTTTCCCATTGAAATCTAACCCGACATGTCAAAACCCCTCTATCTGTAATCCCCCCCATCACAACTTATAATAAATGTATTAACCACTAAACCGCCATGCCCCACAACACAAACTAGCAATTAAAACTATTAACCCCTAATCTGCCATGCCCCCATATCGCAAAGTCTCTATTTAAACCATTAACACCTAATCCGCCATTCACCCACATCGCAATTAACCTAATAAATCTATTAACCCCTAAACCGCCATTAACCCACATCGCCTTTAACCTAATGTATTAACCCCTAAACGGCCAAATCCTACAACGCAAATAACTAATCACTAAGCCCCTTAACCTAACACCCCCTAAATTAATACCATTGCATAAATTAAAATAATCCTAAATTACAATTAAAATAAAAACACCTCCTAATCTAATACTAAGCTACCAATAACCCTTAAAAGGGCCTTTTGTAGGGCATTGCCCTAAGTTAAACAGCTCTTTTACCTTTAAAAAAAAACTAAGTTCCCCCTAACAGTATCAATGGAGACCTGGTACTAAAATGGAGCCGTAAATTACTTTTAGCTGTCAGTCGCTTCAGTAGCTTATGGCTCCATTTTAACGGCTCAATTGAAGCAAGCCCTATGGGGTTTTTTTTAGCTATGTGTTTACCTGAGCTAGATGTGATATATGTATTATCTTTGTCCCTACAGAAATGCATTGTGTGAACTGTTCATGCATTTACCAATAATTCATTCAAACCATGAATAATCAAATCATCGCTAAAACAATAAATTATAATGAAATATACATACCTATGAATTGATGTAATTATTCAGCCTGTACAGCATAACAACAAAACGTTTCCAATTTACTTCTATTAATAATTTGCTTTGTTCATGATATTCTTTGTGGAAGAGATATCTAGATAGGTAGCGTGCACATCTCCGAAGCACTACATGACAGGAAACAATGCTGCCATCTAGTGCTGTTACTAATGTATAATATTGTTGCAAAACTGCTGGTATATAGTTCTGCAGTTACGTGCACACTCCTGAGATTACATCCCTGCTTTTCAACAAAGGATAACAAGAGGGGGAAAAAATATCATAATAGAAGTAAATTTGAAAGTTGTTCAAAATCGTATGTTCTATCTGAATCATAAAAGAAAGATGTAGTTTTGTATAGTTTAGTATGTTTCTTTAATGCTTCTCCTGATGCTATAGCCAGCCTGCTGTGAAAAGATGGACGTCTAAGATTAGAGATTAGCATTGTCTCTTTAATATGCCCATCGGGGCATGGAGTAAGAAGCCACAGACTGTCCTAAAACATTACTATAATAAGGTCAGCGACCAATAACCAATTACCAAGAAAAAGCTGGACAACATCAGGAAGACCCAATCTGCCCAATTTCTCAGGCAAGTCAGCCAAAACACATGCCCCTGTGCCAAACAACAAAGCCATCTATAGCAGCTTAATAATTCAGCTACAGTAGCCTAAGGTGCTCTCCACCAAAGAAAAAAAATAGATAGAACAACCACTGTCAGAAAACTTTTCACCCAACAATGCATAGACAAAAAGGGCTGGAAATGCAGT
Source organism: Bombina bombina (assembly GCF_027579735.1). Lineage (NCBI taxonomy): Eukaryota > Metazoa > Chordata > Amphibia > Anura > Bombinatoridae > Bombina > Bombina bombina. The sequence continues at coordinate 847,883,570 of NC_069504.1, read as the reverse complement.
GCCAATTTTTCTCAGTAAATGGACTTATAAACCCCAAAATCTATATAATCTACACAGTTCTATATACACAAGAGTATGGCATAATTTTACCCACAAACAATCCAGAATGTTCAAAGGACATGTGAAGAACCTGTCAACTCTGAAGCATAGACCAAGCACTCTAATAAGCATCTATTGGAAATGATTGGTCACAACAAGCCAGGAACATTCTATGGAAGTCCAGCATATAACAAAACGAGTTAATTTGCATAATAGAAATACCCAGCGGCAATTGAAATGAATAGTGACACTATATCTTGATTATGATTATTATGTGTAATGTGCTAAAATATTCTGAAAATCTATACAAGGAGTACAATAAATAAACACAAAAAAGGCTGTGAGACATTGATAAGAGGGATCTGCTGAGAACAAGCTAAGTGTTGTTGTTAGACAGAAGCTTGTGCAGTATCTTGTGGTGAGTGCTAATTGTTGTCCATAGTCAGATTAGGATAATAAATTTCCCTTTTTGGCTTGAAGACGTTTAAAAAGTGAACAAATTTCTGTTAATAAACAAATAGGCCTCTAGTTATCAATGTCTGTTGGAAGTGATCCGACAGTGCGGATCAGGTCCGACAGACATCGCTGAATACGGCGAGCAATACGCTCGCCGTATTCAGCATTGCACCAGCAGCTCACAAGAGCTGCTGGTGCAACGCCGCCCCCTGCAGACTCGTGGCCAATAGGCCGCCAGCAGGGAGGTGTCAATCAACCCGATCGTACTCGATCGGGTTGATTTCCGGTGATGTCTGTCCGCCTGCTCAGAGCAGGCGGACAGGTTATGGAGCAGCGGTCTTTGTGACCGCTGCTTCATAACTGCTGTTTCTGGTGAGCCTGCAGGCTCGCCAGAAACACGGGGCATCAAGCTCCATTCGGAGCTTGATACATATGCCCCATAATGTTGTCTCAACAGAACAGCCCCATAAACTAATCTTTGATGAAAGAATGTTTTGGTTCTTTTTCCACAACAAACAATTCATCCTAAACACATTTTTGTCTGTAGATATGTCTAGCTATTTAATATTAAAGGGACAGTCTAGTCAAAAATAAACTTTTATGATTCAGATAGGGCATGTTATTTTAAACAACTTTCCATTTTAATTTTATCATAAATTTTGCTTTGTTCTCTTGGTATTCTTAGTTGAAAGCTAAACCTAGGAGACTCATATGCTAATTTCTAAGTCCTTGAAGGCCGCCTCTTAACTGAAAGCATTTTGATTTTTTTCACAACAAGAGGGCATTAGTTCATGTGTGCCATATAGATAACAGTGTGCTCATGCCAGTGGAGTTACCTAGGAGTCAGCACTGATTGACAAAAATGGAAATCTGTCAAAAGAACTGAAATAACGGGGAAGTCTGCAAAGGCTTAGATACAAGGTAATTACAGAGACAAAAAATGTATAAATATAACTGTTGGTTATGCAAAACTGAGGAATGGGTAATAAAGGGATTATCTATCTTTTTAAACAATAACAATTCTGGTGTTGACTGTCCCTTTAATAAATCCTATCTATTCTTTTAAAAATCTTAATCCATAGTTTGATTCAGAAGACTTACACTATACCCCTTTCCCAATACTTCTTACAGAATAACTCAATATCTTTAGAAAAATTATGTTCATATGGACAATACATTTAAATTGTCCCAAAGCAACATTAGTATTCTATGTGGATATATTCCCACTGTCCATACTGAGAAAACTATATCCGTCTGTTGGTTGCCTGTAGTTTCTTAATAAAATTACTCAAGATGAGTTCCAGAAACAAAATCTTTGAACTTCTTTTTATAAACTTGAAAAATAACTTGCTACCATTTAAACAAAATGGTGAACAAACATTCTATAGCGCTGTCTATGGGCATAATTAATATAAATAAAACAATGATACAAAACTTGTAAGAGACAATAACAATTTGATAAACAAATACAGGAGGAATTAAGAGCCCTATTCCCATGGTAACTTACGATCTAGAAGGGTTGATGGGTGAGAAGCGGGAAGTGAGGATTGCAAGGGTGAGAATGATGATAATACAGATTTAGATAACGGTAATTATTAGGTAAGTGGAATTAATGTGTTGATGAGTTTGGTGGTAGGCTTCCCTGAAAGAAAATGTCTTTAGGGAGCACTTAAAAGAAGGCAGATTAGGTGAAAGTCTGACAGCATGAGGAAGTGTGTTCCAGTGGGTTAGTGCTGCATGAGAGAAGTCCTGCAGTCTAGTATGGGAAGAGGTGATTAAAGAAGATGCAAGGAGCAGGTCATTGCTGGATCTTAGGAGGTGGGCTGGACTATATTTGATTATTAGTGAAGACAGGTAGGGGGGGGACAGCATTGGTTCTTTTCTTCTTATCTTCTGGCAGACGTCCTCTTCATGCAATCACCGCCACACACTGAAGCCTAAATGCAAGGTTCCTTCTTATATAGGGGTGTCCTTGCATTTTGGTTTTTATTTGAATTCTTAGTCCAATCAACCAATAGAATAAAAGATTTCTCTATTGGTTGATTGGACTATGAATTAAAGAACAACAATGTCTGATTGCATGAAGAGGACGTCTGTCAGAAGATAAGAAGAAAAGAAGCATTGGATGAAAGATGGAAGTAGATAGAAGGCACATGCTTACTTTGCCTTATTATAAATCTGGCCCTGGGGGAAGAGGTAACCACCAACCTTCGAAGTCATGTTGAGAAGATGGACTTTCTTTCTTCCGCAATCCTGGAGGAGGATCCTGACAAAAACTGTTTGAAAGAAAAGTTATAATGACATGCTCCACCTCCAAAGCTTCAACATTTAAAATGGTGAGTACTGTATATGCCATCACCCCTCATTTATACATAGCCTAACCTACACTTTGATCCTAATACTGGGCAGCTAATCCGTGTCAGCCTTTCATACTTGGATTATACCTAGATACTTGCAACAGGCCTTGAAGTTAACCGTAAATGTATTATTACACCTCTACCTTACAATTAACTGTATACATCTAAGATTTACTAACTTGAAACCACAAGAATTGCAAATTTTCTGCAGTCTATACATGTACACTCCTTTTCAGTTCATCAAAGACATTCTAATTCATGGCCTTAATCGTCTTATCAGTTATTATAAGGCATAGAAGTAAAAAAAAAGTTTGAGTTGTTTCAATATTGACTGCTGTCTATAAGGCCTATTAGTTTGATCAGGTTGGCCCGACTTGTTGGGTGTTAGGGTATATTTTCACTTTTCACGCTCCATTGATGTCTATGGGAGAATGCGTTTGTGATATTGTAACTTTTTACTTTCAACTTGTAATATGTGCACAAAAAAGCCGAAGTCGGGCACAGTTAGCAGAAGAGTGGTAGCGATATTTAGCTCTTCACTCATAATCTAGCCCATTGTATACTCTAATGAAATTGATCTGAAATGAGTAATTATGAGCATATGTACAAATGCTATCGAATGCTTTATGCTTTCCTTATAGCAACATAGAAAATGACACAGTCCCATTAGACCGCAATGTAAAGGCAGTTTTCAGTGCGTTTTTTTTTTCTAACACCCCACACCCGCCACTTTTAACCCCTTAAAACTGCCTCCTGTAGTTACTAATTTTAAAAAAAATGCTCAATTTTTTCTGTTTTTATAATGCACACTACACTAAATTTTGGGTGCAATTGGGGAACATTTTTAAAATTAACCAGAGGTCTGATCTATGCTCAATTTTCTGAGCGCTAATTGCTACCATGAGCTCGCGGTAGCAATACCCAGCCACTTTAAATTAGCGCTCCACTTGTAATCTAGCCCTATATAACATAAATAATTTTTTTTCCCCTCTTTATTTTTAAAGCCATTCCAATTCGTTCACGTACGGCTGTGTGAACTAGAAACACACTTATTAAAACATTTTATGACATCAAAATGAAGAACTCTACAATATAAATTAAATTCACAATTAAAATACAATAAATATAAATACATACACCATTTAAGTTACTTATATAACAATATAACAATTTAAGTTAATAAATATAGCTGATATAATGCTATTAACACAAACTATACCAAATAGAAGCTAATAAACAATAACCATGCAACTACAATTAACACAACATATGCTTGATTTAAGTGAAATATAAATAACTGCTAAAAGTTTAAGTAACACTAAACCAATCAAATGCAAGTTAATGCTATATATATATATATATATATATATATATATATATATATATATATATATATTGTGTGTATATATATATATATATATATATATATTTTGTATATATATATATATATATATATATATATATATATATATATATTTTGTGTGTATATATATATTTTGTATATATGCACATATATATATGTGTATATATATATATATATATATATATATATATATATATATATATATATATATATATATATATAGCCACTGGTGTGTATGCACTCTCACTATCCTTGGACAACTGCCAGGGTGCTGTGTGGGTAATATAAAGTTCTTGAAAAAAAGCATTCACTGGACTGGCGACATCTGTGACAACAAGAAAAACTTTTATTCAAGTGTGATATTTTGGGACAGAAACAGTCCCTTCCTCTGACAGTGGAAGGGACCGTTTCTGTCCCGAAACGTCATACTTGAATAAAAGAACTACAAATGAATACACAATAAATATGTTGCATAAGCAAATGATGTCCAATTAAGCTAAATAATAAGTGCATTATACAATAAAAAATACATAAGAATTATTTTTTCCATTCTAAAATAATAAAGATGCCTAAAAGAAATGAATAAATGTGCACATTGTGAGCTAATAAATATAGCCGATAGAAATTTACACATCAAATAAATGTATAAACCCAATATAAATGAATAATAATATATTTCATTTAAAATGAATCAGGGTTACATTAAGATGTTGTTGCTTTTTACTCAGAGTCACAGAGTTGCTTAGTGTTGCTAGACACTAGAGGCCAAGAGTGTAGTAATAAGTGCTGTACATGTACATGCCTGTAAACAGGCAGAGGAACATCCATTCTACAGTACAGGTTTGATTACAAAATTAGTATGAAGATGTGTTAATACCACAAAGGATTGTTGGAGATCAAGCAAATGGGTCAATAGTGGCAGTTTGTCAAAGGGGTGCACCTTTATTCATCAATGCAGCACCTCCGAACATAAAATGTGCCATATGCTCTATATTGCCATTGTAGAACGTTTCTACATGGGCAATTCTCCATCACAAACAAAAACAGAGGTAAAAAATAAGAGAAAAGGAAAATAGTCGTATTACATTATTATTATTATTATGAACCTCTTTGAGGCACACAATATTATCATAAAGTGAGATCAAGAAGCCTGGAAGGGAACTGGATAGGGGGAGGTCATCAATTCCCTAGATCTTAGCCCTAGCAGCTAAAGATGTCTAAGGTCTCTCATTTGAAAGATAATTGATTTTTCTTTCAAATAGCAGTGATCTTGGAAAGCACCAGCCACCCCCCTCCCCATAAAAAGTAATAACAGAAATAAACACTCACAGCAAGGTGTTTTATTATGTAGTGTATCTTAAAATAAATGTTTAAAGACCCCCCAATTAAGATTATTTTATTGTGTACAAGCCACTTTAAATAAAATAAAAAAGATATGTACATTTTGTCTGTCTTTAAAAAAATCTGCTTTTATTTCTATTTTGGCACAAAATGGGACTCTCTATTTGCGATCAAATAAAAAAAATCGTTAACTTTTTCACAATTTTAGGTTTCTCACTGATATTATTTACAAACAGCTTGTGCAATCATAGCACAAATGGTTGTAAATGCTTCTCTGGGATCCCCTTTGCTCAGAATTAGCAGACATATGTGGCTTTGGTATTGCTTTTTGCGCACCACACAAGTATTTTGTTTAGCAGTGAAGGGGTTAATTAGGTAGCTTGTAGGGTTAATTTTAGCTTTAGTGTATAGGTTACCCTCCCACCTGACACATCACACCCCCTGTTTCCCCCTAATCTCTCTCAAAAAGCTCTCTTCCCTCCCCCACCCCACAATAGTCACCCCCATCTTAAGTACTGGCAGAGAGTCTGCCAGTTCTAAAATAAAATACTTTTTTTTCAACATATATATATATATATATATATATATATATATTTTTTTTTTTATTTTTTTTGCAGTGTAGGATCCCCCTTACCCCCCAACCTCCCTGATCCCCCCCCCAAACAGCTCTCTAACCCTCCCCCTCTACCTACTAGCCGCCATCCAGCTGTCTGCCAGTACCCAGTTTGAGCTCATTTTTATTTATTTTACCAAAAAAAAAATAATCTGTGGTGTAGCTGCCCCCCATACCCCCTCCCCGCTTTCCCACCCTCTACCCCACTTTCCACAATATCAAGTCCCTCTCCCTGCTAGATACAAAACTAATATTAGAGCTAACTTTCATCAATCTACTTAGGTAGTACTAAGAGTATGGTTGATTGCGCCGTGTTCGTCCAAGGGTAGATTGTCAACAGGGTTGTCATAGCAACCCATATCAACACATGAGGCTGACATCATCATAACAACAAAGGTGGAATCGGCCACCATTGAGCATACACCTCTCTGCATCTATGGCCGTAAATGTTGCCTAAGTCAATAGGGACATGGCTAAACCAAAAGCATAAACACTACTAGAGCGTTAAGAACAGTGTTACATAAATCATACGGCTCATATGGCTACACAATGGATAAAAATCCTACAATTAGAGCCAATCATACACTGTTTCCCCTCAGTGAGCCACAGGGAGCACAATTCAGGGAACCCCTCCTACCAATATCTTCTAGAATAAAGAAGTATACAAATTTAACAAATCTCTCCCTTTCCTATCTACATTCTTGACAGCTCATAAAGAGCCGGTATTCTCAAGCAGTCCTTACTAATTCACTTGCTAAGGAAAAACACGTTAGAGCTTGTAACAATAAACTTTTAAGCTGTATTCAAGAAGTACTGCTGATGGTTTTAAATAAAAGCTTATTATTCATCAACATCTTGTGAGTATGTTTAAAACTTGCGTCACCTAATTATTTGGAAGTTGCTGCACTATTGTGAGCTTTTATTTTGGAGGTGGAAAATTTTGGAGAATCTAAGGACGTGGACAGCTTTGATCCCTGGAAGTGGTACAGCGCCGCAAACTTGCTACATATCTGACTGAAAAATAGTAAAACTATTATTAAAACATTTTTTTGAACTGTTTTAAACTGTTTACGCATAAATTTATGCTAGGGAAATCCTAGAGAAAACAATGCCAGTGTAAGTGGGAATTGAGTCCTTTAGGTGCCATCATCCCCAATATACAGGGAGTGCAGAATTATTAGGCAAATGAGTATTTTGACCACATCATCCTCTTTATGCATGTTGTCTTACTCCAAGCTGTATAGGCTCGAAAGCGTACTACCAATTAAGCATATTGGGTGATGTGCATCTCTGTAATGAGAAGGGGTGTGGTCTAATGACATCAACACCCTATATCAGGTGTGCATAATTATTAGGCAACTTCCTTTCCTTTGGCAAAATGGGTCAAAAGAAGGACTTGACAGGCTCAGAAAAGTAAAAAATAGTGAGATATCTTGCAGAGGGATGCAGCACTCTTAAAATTGCAAAGCTTCTGAAGCGTGATCATCGAACAATCAAGCGTTTCATTCAAAATAATCAACAGGGTCGCAAGAAGCATGTGGAAAAACCAAGGCGCAAAATAACTGCCCATGAACTGAGAAAAGTCAAGCGTGCAGCTGCTAAGATGCCACTTGCCACCAGTTTGGCCATATTTCAGAGCTGTAACATCACTGGAGTGCCCAAAAGCACAAGGTGTGCAATACTCAGAGACATGGCCAAGGTAAGAAATACTGAAAGACGACCACCACTGAACAAGACACACAAGCTGAAACGTCAAGACTGGGCCAAGAAATATCTCAAGACTGATTTTTCTAAGGTTTTATGGACTGATGAAATGAGAGTGAGTCTTGATGGGCCAGATGGATGGGCCCGTGGCTGGATTGGTAAAGGATAGAGAGCTCCAGTCCGACTCAGACGCCAGCAAGGTGGAGGTGGAGTACTGGTTTGGGCTGGTATCATCAAAGATGAGCTTGTGGGGCCTTTTCGGGTTGAGGATGGAGTCAAGCTCAACTCCCAGTCCTACTGCCAGTTTCTGGAAGACACCTTCTTCAAGCAGTGGTACAGGAAGAAGTCTGCATCCTTCAAGAAAAACATGATTTTCATGCAGGACAATGCTCCATCACACGTGTCCAAGTAATCCACAGCGTGGCTGGCAAGAAAGGGTATAAAAGAAGAAAATCTAATGACATGGCCTCCTTGTTCACCTGATCTGAACACCATTGAGAACCTGTGGTCCATCATCAAATGTGAGATTTACAAGGAGGGAAAACAGTACACCTCTCTGAACAGTGTCTGAGAGGCTGTGGTTGCTGATGCACGCAATGTTGATGGTGAACAGATCAAAACACTGACAGAATCCATGGATGGCAGGCTTTTGAGTGTCCTTGCAAAGAAAGGTGGCTATATTGGTCACTGATTTGTTTTTGTTTTGTTTTTGAATGTCAGAAATGTATATTTGTGAATGTTGAGATGTTATATTGGTTTCACTGGTAAAAATAAATAATTGAAATGGGTATATATTTGTTTTTTGTTAAGTTGCCTAATAATTATGCACAGTAATAGTCACCTGCACACACAGATATCCCCCTAAAATAGCTATAACTAAAAACAAACTAAAAACTACTTCCAAAACTATTCAGCTTTGATATTAATGAGTTTTTTGGGTTCATTGAGAACATGGTTGTTGTTCAATAATAAAATTAATCCTCAAAAATACAACTTGCCTAATAATTCTGCACTCCCTGTAAAGGTCCACCTTGCTTCTTTCTGTAGTAATATATTCCCCCTATCACCACCATAGGGGAGTGGTAGGACGTGGTCAATGATTGTATACTTCAGATCAATGACCATATGGCCTTTTTGGACAAAATGCCTAGCGACCGGTTGGTCTGATGTCCACTTCTGTATGGCCACCGTTATGGCTGACCTATGATTGGCCATTCATGTAGGTAGGTCATCTGTAGTTTTCCCTATGTAAAAACAAGCCACATGTACAATGTAGGAGATAAACAATGTATGTTGTTGTACATGTTAACCGATATTTGTGTTTGAATTTCATTTTCTTAGTAGTATGTGTAAAGTACTGACCTGTCTGTAAAGCACTGCAGGTGGTGTAGCCCAGGCACCTAAAACAATCAGGTTTAGTTGTTTCGAACCATTTCTTCCTCTGGTAACTGGACTTGGGATCAGTCTTTACTAGCATATCTCTTAATGATGTGGCTCTTCTGTACGCAATTTGTGGGGGCATCATCTGCCCAAACTGGAGTGTATGGTCACTTTTCAGAATATTCCAATTCTTTTCAAAGGAATTCCTAATATCTTTCTTGTCACCCGTAAAAGTAGTGACGAAAGTGAGTTGCTCTTGCAGACCTTTTTCCTTTGGGAAATTCAAGTCCTGTAACTGTTTGTCGAGAACTTTTTGTGGGTACCCTCTCTGCTGGAATCTCATATACATATCTCCCAGTTGTACTAGTGCTTTGTCATCCAATTCTTTTAAATTGGGATTTGCAGAGAGACCTTTTCAAGGATGGTGGATACCCACTGGTGTAGGTGAGGAGGGAGTTCCGGTCAGTTGCTTTCCTGAACAGTATAGACCTTCCAAAGATTCTGTAGTGCCATTCCAGATCATAACCAAGTCGTCTATATAACGCTTGAAGAACCTGATCCTATGATCATCAAATAGTCCTGTTCCACAGGTTTCAAATTTAGCCATGTAGAGATTGGCATATGATGGGGCCACATTGGACCCCATAACTGTGCGAGTTTTCTGCAAGTAGAATTGGTTCTCAAACCTAAAATAGTTAATTGTCAAGCAGAACTCAAGTAGATGTACCAACACCTTCGGAGGGGGTCCCACATACGGGAATTTGGACAGTTGTCTCATGATGGCCTGTAGTCCCTCACTGTGGGGGATCACCATGTACAGACTTGTCACGTCTAAAGTGGCAAGTAGATCACCGTCATCCAATCGGGGTAATTAATCATTTCATGCTTAACAGTGATGGAAAATCCAGAAGAAAAGATTCCATATTCCTCACCAGCGGTTGCAGTATGCCATCAAGGAAGGTAGCGATTGGCTGTAACAGCGGGCCTATGGCAGACACTATAGGCCTGCCTGGCGGAGAGGCTAGGCTTTTGTGCACCTTTGGCAATGTATAGAAGACCGGAGTTCTAGGGAACTCCGTCCTGAAATATTCCCATGTCTTTTTATCAAGATATCCACCCCCATAGATATCCAGCAGGTACTCGTTGATTTGCCTTTTGAAACGTCTTACGTGGTCAGCTGTCAGGCATGTATAGGTGCGTTCATCATTCAATTACTTCATTATCTCCAGTCTGTAATCTTCATAGTTCTGGAGGACCACAATCGATGCTTGTTAAGACAGGTACTCATTGATTTGCCTTTTGAAATGTCTTACGGGGTCAGCTGTCAGGCGTGTATACAGTAGGTGCGTTCATCATTCAATTGCCTCATTATCTCCAGTCTGTAATCTTCCACCTGGTGGACCACAATCGATGCTTGTTTAGACAATGCTTTTAACGCCATCCTCTCAGCACGGGTAAGGTTATTATGTATGTTGTTACAGTTTCTCATGATAGATGCTTCCATATCTTGTTGTACCAATCTGGAAAAAGTATTTATACTAGCATTGTTGCTAGTTGGATCAAATGTAGAGACTGTCCTGAGTGTCATCCTCATCTTGTTTTTTGGGGGGAAATATTCCCTTAATCTTAAATTCCTCTGGAATTTCTGTAAATCCGCATAGAGCTCAAAAGTATCAGTCCTTTGTGTAGGAATAAAGGACAAGCCTCTATTCAAAATGTCTTTTTCAGTGGTGGACAGAGAATAGGAGCTTAAGTTAATTACAATATCGTCCCTGGTTATCTCAGGGGTCATGGAGGTTTTTGCTTTGTAACCCCCTGGTCTTTGTCGACCAGTCTGTTCTCGTCATCGCTTAGGTTTAGGTGTAAGCCACAGGTAGATCCTCTTGTCATGATAGTCATTAGTGACTGCCTCAAGCTTATGGTTCTTGAACTCAATCAGTTCCTGTTCATAGGCATTCACCTGGTCCAACAGTTTAACTCCAATAAGCCGTATGATTTATGTAACACTGTACTGTTTATGCTTTTTGGTTTAGCCATGCCACTATTGACTTCGGCAGCATTTACGGCCATAGATGCAGAGAGGTGTATGCTCGATGGTGACCGATTCCGCCTTTTTTGTTATGATGATGTCAGCCTCATGTGTTGTTATGGGTTGCTATGACAACCCTGCTGACAGTCTACCCTTGGACGAACACAGCACGATCGACAATCCTCTTAGTACTACCTAAGTAGATTGATGAGAGTTAGCTCTATTCTTAGCTTTGTATCTAGCCTATGTGTTTTAGCTATGTGTTTGGCATGATATAATGATGGTAAAAGAAAAGACAGCGCCTCATGGTGCAAGTAGGTTCCAAAAGTGATGAATCACACTGAAATAGTAACAAAGGATGGTAGTATACTCACAAGAATATTGGCACCTTTGTTGAAAGAGGTGCAAACAAGCAGACTGACATTTAAATCAGCAGTCAGTACGCTGGAGCCAAAAAACGATTCAGCTTTCCTAGATGGGCCGCTGTGGACTCTCCTCTGTTAGACAGGGGCAAGATACTCAGGTGTTATGCTGTATGGATAAACAGCAAGCTTAAAAACGATTCAGCTTTCCTGGATGGGCCACTGTGGACTCTCCTCTGTTAGACAGGGGCAAGATACTCAGGTGTTATGCTGTATAGATAAACAGCAGGCAATATTGTATTTGGCAGGCAAATATAAAAAGCAGTAATGCTGAGATACATAAAGTTAAAAACACTTTATTTTACGAGCTTAGGACGCGTTTCTCGGCCGCAAGCTCCTGGCCGTTTCATCAGATAAAATGTATTACACATGTGGTAACTAGACATATTTAAAAAGCCTGCCAATATATTTGATTGGTCCTGGTCTGACCAATCCCAGAGTAGTACAGTTTTTTAAAAATAACAATGTTTCAACATATGATATATATTTGACAAAGCAAATAAATGACAATGCTAAATGTTACATTTGTGTACGTGTAATAGAAATCCTATGTACCTATACAGTAAAATAGTTGACCTAGATAGGTCCTGAAAACATTGTTAGCGCATTTTGAAAATACATATGTGAAGATATCTGAATGTGTAAGTTTCTGATTAAAAGTTTCAAATAAAATCCTTTGTTCTGAAAAAAGAATCCTAAGGACTTGTCCGTGACCAATTTGTAAGAAGTAGAAAATCGATACAGTGTGAATTATAAACTAGAGTAATTTTCTGAATGTAAGACCGGAATGGAGCGCTAAAGAGAGAGAAGTGTTAACCTCTTAACTTCCGTGGTTTTTTTAAAAAGTGACATTACGCAAAGAAGGGAGAGCTGTGCATATGTTAGCCAGCCGTCAGTCTTAGCAATGTTAAGCTTATCACATAGTGTGTTTATATCCTACGTTCCATATCTGAATACTTATGAGGATACTAAGATTGTTTGGAAACGATGAACTAAAAACAGATTTCTGTTCAGAGAATGTATCAGGGGACATGAAAGAGATGTTAGTTGTATGGAGACGATTATTTGTATATAATGTTTAAAACCCGACAGCACGTGCTGTTGTCTGTATATATTTTGTCTCATTTTGAATTCAATGCAGTAACTATGTTTGGTATTCCGTTTTTGTAAATATAGGAATAAATAAAAGGATATAATATCAGATGTTATTATAATATATGCAGCTAGATGTGAGAGTGAGATAAATGTAATAAGGGATAAATTCATATGGGTGTTATGAGGAATAAAAGATAATGGAGAACATGATAATTTTATTCTTCTGTAGGAATCTACCAATAGAATATAAGGCTAAAAATGGGGTGATCTGCAGATATAAAAAATAAATAATATTGCATAGATTTAGTTAAATGCTGCTAAATCTAAGTTGGAATTCAAACCTAATGGATGTAGGGTTTTTAATTTGTGGATCCAAAAAGTTTCACGGATCCTTAACTGAATTATTCTGTTATAATCTGTGGAAGGTGGGATATAATCTATGGGATAAAATTTAAAAATGTCGGAATTACCTTTGTGTTTATTTAAGCAATGCTCTGGAATACTATGTTTTACCTTCTTCTTTGTGCAATTTTTGCAGTTGCGCCAATGTTCCCCCCAGCGTACCTTGGCTTTTCTAGAGGTACGTCCTACGTACTGAATCCCACAACAGCACTCTAGGACGTACACCACATATACTGAATTACAATTCATGAATCTGCTGACGGTAAAAACTTCACCACTGACGAATGATTGAAAGGTCTTTTTCCCAGATATTATAACTTTGCACGTGCTGCACTTCTTTTGTCCACATTTGTAGACTCCTATTCTGTCCATAAAGGAGGGGATGGTTTTTTGTTTTGTAGTTTGTTGTGTGTTGTGTGATATATGTTTCACCTTTTTACTTGGTGCCAATTTACTCCTGAGTGTTGGTGCTCTGGTGTATACTATCTTTGGATAGTCTCCCACGATGGTTTTTAAAAAAGGGTCTTTCCTAATGATATGCCAGTGTTTGTTAATGGCTCCCTGTATCTGTGTATGATTGCAATTGTATTGGGTTATGAATAAAGGTTCTGAAGAATAATTATCTTCTTTGTTTTTCGTTGGTTTGTTTTTATTCAATAGTTTGTCTCTATCTAAATCTCTAACTCTGTTGAGACAGTTGTCCAATAAATCAGAGGGATAACCTTTCTCAACAAATCTATCATATATTATCTTACTCTGTATCTCAAAAAAATTGATGTCCGAGCAATTACGTTTTACCCTTTCAAATTGGCTATATGGGATGTTGTGTAACCATTTTTTGTGATGATTGCTTGTGTAATCTAAATAGCTATTATTGTCTACTTTTTTGAAAAATGTTTTTGAGCTTAGGTTGCCCTCTATATCCCAGCCCAAAGTGAGGTCTAAGAAATCTATCGTTACAGAATTGATATTAGCTGTGAAAGTCAGGCCCATGTCATTCTTGTTTAAAGATTCTATGAAAGTGTGTGCTGTTATTGGGTCGCCCCTCCAAATAAAAATCAAATCATCAATGTAGCGGCCATAGAACACCAGATTCGCCCCGGCTGAGGAGTTGTAAATGTATGTTTCCTCAAAACAGCCCATAAACAGATTGGCGAAGCTAGGGGCGAATCTGGTGCCCATGGCCGTACCCTTGATCTGTAAATAATAAACGTCCTGGTAAATGAAATAATTGTGTTTTAGAATGAACTCAATGCATTCCAAAATAAACTCTTTCTGTGTTTTGGGCATAAATAAATCACGGTTTAAAAAAACTGAAGTAGTTTGTAATCCCAAATTATGTGCTATGTTTGAATATAATGCACTGACGTCACATGTAATCCATGTGAGGTCTCCTGTATTTTTGAATTTTTGAATCTTTTTTAAAAGGTCTGTGCCATCTTTAATGTATGATTTTAAACCTAAAACGTATTTCTGTAAAAAAATATCAACATAATATGATAAATTGTAGGTAAGGTTGTCTATGCCCTCAATAATGGGGCGGCCTGGAGGGTTAGATAAACTTTTATGGATTTTTGGTAAGTGGTAATAGTGGGCTACACTTGGGTTACTGACTTTCAAAAATTTATATTCCTCTTTGTTAAGAATATTGTTTGTAACACCTTTATTGATTAGAGTTTGATATGATGTGAGAAATTGTGTAGTGGGATTGTGGGATAGTACTCTGTAGTATTCTGTATCTTTCAGAATCCTATCTGCTTCTAAGAGATATTCAGTCAGATTTTGAACAATAATGCCTCCCCCCTTGTCGGCATCGCGAATGATTATGTCAGAATTGTTTGTCTTTTGAAAAAATTCTTTTTGGTGTTTTTCTTTTTGATTTTTTCGAAATCCTCAAGAACTAGGTTCTGGAAGACTTCTATGTAATGATTTTGACCGGGAGGAGAAAAGGATGATTTTGTTTTCACATTTGTATGTATAATGCCTTCATACAAATGTGATGTGAAATCCTCCACAGTACTATATATGGTAGGTATGTTATTTCCATAATCCATATTATCTGTGAGGATGCAAACTGTATTTTCTTCTTCTAAATTGTTTTTTCTGATGTTTTTTTGTGCAAAATATTTTTGAAGTGCCAGTTTTCTGGTAAAGCGATTAAGATCTACAAAGAGATTAAAGTTGTTATGTGGGTTAGGTGGACAAAAGGAAAGACCCTGTTTCAAAACTCACTTTTCACATCACATTTGTATGAAGGCATTATACATACAAATGTGAAAACAAAATCATCCTTTTCTCCTCCCGGTCAAAATCATTACATAGAAGTCTTCCAGAACCTAGTTCTTGAGGATTTCGAAAAAATCAAAAAGAAAAACACCAAAAAGAATTTTTTCAAAAGACAGGGTGATAAAACAGCCATATAGTCTCTAACAAACAATTCTGACATAATCATTCGCGATGCCGACAAGGGGGGAGGCATTATTGTTCAAAATCTGACTGAATATCTCTTAGAAGCAGATAGGATTCTGAAAGATACAGAATACTACAGAGTACTATCCCACAATCCCACTACACAATTTCTCACATCATATCAAACTCTAATCAATAAAGGTATTACAAACAATATTCTTAACAAAGAGGAATATAAATTTTTGAAAGTCAGTAACCCAAGTGTAGCCCACTATTACCACTTACCAAAAATCCATAAAAGTTTATCTAACCCTCCAGGCCTCCCCATTATTGCGGGCATAGACAACCTTACCTACAATTTATCATATTATGTTGATATTTTTTTACAGAAATACGTTTTAGGTTTAAAATCATACATTAAAGATGGCACAGACCTTTTATAAAAGATTCAAAAATTCAAAAATACAGGAGACCTCACATGGATTACATGTGACGTCAGTGCATTATATTCAAACATAGCACATAATTTGGGATTACAAACTACTTCAGTTTTTTTAAACCGTGATTTATTTATGCCCAAAACACAGAAAGAGTTTATTTTGGAATGCATTGAGTTCATTCTAAAACACAATTATTTCATTTACCAGGACGTTTATTATTTACAGATCAAGGGTACGGCCATGGGCACCAGATTCGCCCCTAGCTTCGCCAATCTGTTTATGGGCTGAGGAAACATACATTTACAACTCCTCAGCCGGGGCGAATCTGGTGTTCTATGGCCGCTACATTGATGATTTGATTTTTATTTGGAGGGGCGACCCAATAACAGCACACACTTTCATAGAATCTTTAAACAAGAATGACATGGGCCTGACTTTCACAGCTAATATCAATTCTGTAACGATAGATTTCTTAGACCTCACTTTGGGCTGGGATATAGAGGGCAACCTAAGCTCAAAAACATTTTTCAAAAAAGTAGACAATAATAGCTATTTAGATTACACAAGCAATCATCACAAAAAATGGTTACACAACATCCCATATAGCCAATTTGAAAGGGTAAAACGTAATTGCTCGGACATCAATTTTTTTGAGATACAGAGTAAGATAATATATGATAGATTTGTTGAGAAAGGTTATCCCTCTGATTTATTGGACAACTGTCTCAACAGAGTTAGAGATTTAGATAGAGACAAACTATTGAATAAAAACAAACCAACGAAAAACAAAGAAGATAATTATTCTTCAGAACCTTTATTCATAACCCAATACAATTGCAATCATACACAGATACAGGGAGCCATTAACAAACACTGGCATATCATTAGGAAAGACCCTTTTTTAAAAACCATCGTGGGAGACTATCCAAAGATAGTATACACCAGAGCACCAACACTCAGGAGTAAATTGGCACCAAGTAAAAAGGTGAAACATATATCACACAACACACAACTAACTACAAAACAAAAAACCATCCCCTCCTTTATGGACAGAATAGGAGTCTACAAATGTGGACAAAAGAAGTGCAACACGTGCAAAGTTATAATATCTGGGAAAAAGACCTTTCAATCATTCGTCAGTGGTGAAGTTTTTACCATCAGCAGATTCATGAATTGTAATTCAGTATATGTGGTGTACGTCCTAGAGTGCTGCTGTGGGATTCAGTACGTAGGACGTACCTCTAGAAAAGCCAAGGTACGCTGGGGGGAACATTGGCGCAACTGCAAAAATTGCACCAAGAAGAAGGTAAAACATAGTATTCCAGAGCATTGCTTAAATAAACACAAAGGTAATTCCGACATTTTTAAATTTTATCCCATAGATTATATCCCACCTTCCACAGATTATAACAGAATAATTCAGTTAAGGATCCGTGAAACTTTTTGGATCCACAAATTAAAAACCCTACATCCATTAGGCTTGAATTCCAACTTAGATTTAGCAGCATTTAACTAAATCTATGCAATATTATTTATTTTTTATATCTGCAGATCACCCCATTTTTAGCCTTATATTCTATTGGTAGATTCCTACAGAAGAATAAAATTATCATGTTCTCCATTATCTTTTATTCCTCATAACACCCATATGAATTTATCCCTTATTACATTTATCTCACTCTCACATCTAGCTGCATATATTATAATAACATCTGATATTATATCCTTTTATTTATTCCTATATTTACAAAAACGGAATACCAAACATAGTTACTGCATTGAATTCAAAATGAGACAAAATATATACAGACAACAGCACGTGCTGTCGGGTTTTAAACATTATATACAAATAATCGTCTCCATACAACTAACATCTCTTTCATGTCCCCTGATACATTCTCTGAACAGAAATCTGTTTTTAGTTCATCGTTTCCAAACAATCTTAGTATCCTCATAAGTATTCAGATATGGAACGTAGGATATAAACACACTATGTGATAAGCTTAACATTGCTAAGACTGACGGCTGGCTAACATATGCACAGCTCTCCCTTCTTTGCGTAATGTCACTTTTTAAAAAAACCACGGAAGTTAAGAGGTTAACACTTCTCTCTCTTTAGCGCTCCATTCCGGTCTTACATTCAGAAAATTACTCTAGTTTATAATTTACACTGTATCGATTTTCTACTTCTTACAAATTGGTCACGGACAAGTCCTTAGGATTCTTTTTTCAGAACAAAGGATTTTATTTGAAACTTTTAATCAGAAACTTACACATTCAGATATCTTCACATATGTATTTTCAAAATGCGCTAACAATGTTTTCAGGACCTATCTAGGTCAACTATTTTACTGTATAGGTACATAGGATTTCTATTACACGTACACAAATGTAACATTTAGCATTGTCATTTATTTGCTTTGTCAAATATATATCATATGTTGAAACATTGTTATTTTTAAAAAACTGTACTACTCTGGGATTGGTCAGACCAGGACCAATCAAATATATTGGCAGGCTTTTTAAATATGTCTAATTACCACATGTGTAATACATTTTATCTGATGAAACGGCCAGGAGCTTGCGGCCGAGAAACGCGTCCTAAGCTCGTAAAATAAAGTGTTTTTAACTTTATGTATCTCAGCATTACTGCTTTTTATATTTGCCTGCCAAATACAATATTGCCTGCTGTTTATCTATACAGCATAACACCTGAGTATCTTGCCCCTGTCTAACAGAGGAGAGTCCACAGTGGCCCATCCAGGAAAGCTGAATCGTTTTTAGGCTTGCTGTTTATCCATACAGCATAACACCTGAGTATCTTGCCCCTGTCTAACAGAGGAGAGTCCACAGCGGCCCATCTAGGAAAGCTGAATCGTTTTTTGGCTCCAGCGTACTGACTGCTGATTTAAATGTCAGTCTGCTTGTTTGCACCTCTTTCAACAAAGGTGCCAATATTCTTGTGAGTATACTACCATCTTTTGTTACTATTTCAGTGTGATTCATCACTTTTGGAACCTACTTGCACCATGAGGCGCTGTCTTTTCTTTTACCAATTTTAGAAACTGTGTATTTCGATCAGACACACCCAAGATCAGCTGCCTGCCTTCTTGTGAATTCCTCTGACCACAAAACACCTACAAGTTGGAAAGGAACCTTTTTTTCGCAGAGACATTAACATTTGTCGGCTTCAATCACCAATACTATCCTTTATGGGACTTACATCATGATAAGTTTTTTTGGTTATACATCAAGAACTGTTTATTACTAGTATATGTTTATTACTAGCATATATTCATTTATTTATTTGTATACAGACATACATTTATTCTATGTGATTTGATCTTTTTCTGTTTTCGTTTCCTATTGAGATATATATATATATATATATATATATATATTTTTTTTTTTTACATGATTTGATTGTATCTTTTAGGTTTTTTCCTTGCACCCATCACCTATCAGGGCACAGTTCATTTGATTTATATTTGTACCACTTAGAAACCATTTTCTATTCACATTAGTCTTTTACTTATCACAAAATTCATCATTAATATTTTTTTCTCACATTTGAACTTTACATACGTATCACATCACTATTATATATCACCAACATTTTTCCTTTCTTGCTCACATCACAAATACATTTGGCGCATGCTATTACCTATTTGCCAATAGGGATTTCACATGATATAATGATGATTGCACGTTTATGTTTATTAGGCACTGTGGAGTATGGACAATGTGTCGTCACCTGATGACGTCAGCCGGGGGGAGTGGTGCTTCGGGTCGTGGCTCGGCTTTGTTGCACTTTAGATGTTTTATAAGTCACGGTGGGTGTAAGTAAACTGTTGTTACTATTTTTTGAGTGTCTGATTGTCTGGATTTTTTCCCAGATTTGTTTGCCATGTGCTGCTGGCAGCCATTTTACTCACCTCTCTTCCTGACTCTGGTGCATACTGTGTGATGCTGCTCATTTCCTGCACTTCCTTTTATGGCCAGACTGGTGTACATCATCTGTGTGAGACAGGATGCAGTCTCAGAATTGTGATGTCATCACTTATTATTTAAAGGGCTTCTGTTCAGTATGCTTTGCCTTTGCGTTGTCTCAGACCTGTTTGTTAGAGCTCCTGTGTATTACCTGGCTGTCTGATGTCCCTCCTGGTTCCTGATCCCTGGCTTGTTCCTGACTCTGCTGTTCTCCTTGTTCCTGATTCCGGCTCGTCTGACTATTCGTTTTGGCTCGTCTGACCACCAGTTCTGGTTTTGATTCCTGGCTTGTTATTTAACTTGTCAACTTTTTATTATTGTTTGCTATTAATAAAGGTGTGATTATTTTTGCACTTCTTGTCTCAGTCTGATTCCTGGCACCCTGAGACTGATAAATGGAGTAAAACCCTGAAAGGTTACGAATAAAGGGGTAACGAAAAAATTCCTGGAGAGTGCACCCATTTTTTTGATGTTTCTATATAAATATAAATATATATATATATATATATATATATATATATATATATATTTGAATAGTAACAAATGAAGTGACATCCATTAGCATTTACTAGGCACACCAGCTCTTACTACGGGCCCTAAATACTAGCTGACTGACGTACATGGTACAGCTTCACTACCTGTAACATGCAACCAATCACGCTAGAGCACAGCCTGTCAATCAAGTATGACTACCACTTTGTAACCTATGATAAGTTTGCATCGCAAGGGCTTCAAAGTAGCCTCCGCTGCTTCATACATTTGGAAAAAGCTTCAAAATAGAAATACATTATTTAGATTAGTATAAGTGATTCTCAACAGTTCATTTTTCATATCAAACTTTTTTTTTTTTTAAACTCTTTTTATTTGTTTTCAAACATGTACTGTATATATTAGGCACAACAAATAGAGGACAATCACCTCCATACAAAGTAACAGTGTATGGACACAAAGAAAACATTGTTACATACTGGATACCACCTAGATTTCCTCAATACATAGTGACAGTAGATTAGACAGAGAAATCCCTTACTTTTCTATTTCCTCATTCTTTCTCTCTCCTTCTTCCCCCTTATATGGGGTGATCCTACTTTTAAAAAACATCTATTGTCCTGTCGTTATACAATATGTAAAAAAATAAAATAAAATAAGTAATAAAATAAAGAAAAAAAAAAAGAAAAAGTTTATAGGAAACAATCCTCTATTGTTAAAGCTTCAAGAATTCGTCGACACCAATCTTCTAGTGTGTTGCAGACATAAAAAGTTATTGAAAAATGACCATATTGCATTAAGTTTCTTACTAACATATGGTAAAAACTAAAAAAAAAAAAAAAAAAAAAAAAAAAAAAAAAAAAAAAAAAAGGTGGAAGATGAGAGAAACAGCATTTTGATAAATAAATATTGCCTCTACATTATAAATTACATCAAAACATTGGGCTCCATTACATATGCGGCATTGCCCGCAAAAGCCGGCGACGCCGGTTTTTCCGTGGTTTTGGTATCCAATATACAGCGCTGCATATAATTGCGGCGCGTATATTTCACCCGTCGGCCGCAATTTTTACTCCCATAAGTTAAAATGGGACCGCATCGCAAATCGGTTTTCAAATATTTAGCGCAAGGACTTTACTCCATTTTCACCTTGCCACACAAAGGCAGCCACAGCAAGAAAATATAAAACTAACACCTAACGCATGCACAATATCTATCTACCTGTCAACCGCAATCCCCCACCGCAATAACTAATAAAGTATATTAACCCCTATATCCACCATCAAACCCACACCGCAAGTAATAATTACATTATTAACCCCTATATCCGCCAACCCCAACATCGCAATCTACCTAATGTATTAACCCCTAATACGCCATTAACCCACATCGCAAAGTCCCTATTAAAACTATTAACCCCTAAACCGCCATCCCCCACAACGCAAATAAATAATTAAATTACTAAGCCCCCTAACCTAACACCCCCTACATTAACCCAAATTATCTAAATTAAAAAATACTAAAGTTACTAACTATTAAAATAAAAACCTAACATTACTTTAAAAATAAAAAAAACTAAGTTTAAAGTAAGCTAACATTACGGAAAATAAAATAATCTAATATTACAGAAAATAATAAACAAATTATCAAAGAATTAAAAAAATTAAATCTAATCCCTATGAAAATAAAAAAGCCCTCCCAAAATTAAAACACCCCATAATCTAATGCTAAGCTACCAATAGCCCTTAAAAGGGCTTTTTGCAGGGCATTGCCCTTAGTTAAACAGCTCTTTCACATTAAAAATAAACAAAGTCCCCCCTAACAGTAAAACCCCCACCCACCAAACCCCCCAAAATAAAAAAAATCTAACACTAATAAACCTAATCTACCCATTGCCCTGAAAAGGGCATTTGTATGGGCATTGCCCTTAAGGGGGAATTTCGCTCTTTTGCTGCCCTTAAAAGGCTCTTTTAAGAATTGCCCATCCCTAATCTAAATAAACTCCCCCAATTTTTTTTTTTTTGTTTTTTTTTTTAAAACCTAAGTCTAACCCCCAGATTGGTACTCACGGTTCCTGAAGTCCGGCGGAGAAGGTCCTGTTCCAGGCGGTGAAGTCTTCTTCCAAGTGGCAACCTCTTCTTTCTTCTTCCAGGAACAAGCCGGCATGGAGTGGAGGGTGGAGCTGAAGACCGATGACCACGGAGTTGAAAACCAGTGATCCTGGAACTGAAGATCGGCGACCGCAGAGCCATGGAGCATGGAGGATCCTCTTCGTACGATCTCTGCCGTACACTGAATTGTGAATTCAAGGTACGTGATTAAAGATGGTATCCCTTGAATTCCTATTGGCTGATTTGATTCTTCATATTCAAATCAGCCAATAGGATGAGAGCTACTGAAATTCTATTCGCTATTCCTGGAAGAAGAAAGAAGAGGTCACAGCATGGAAGAAGACTTTACCGCCTTGAACAGGACCTTCTCCGCCGGACTTCAGGAACCGTGAGTATTTAAGTTTTTTTTAAATTTCTTTTTGTTTATTTTAATTTAGATTAGGGATGGGCAATTCTTAAAAGAGCTAAATGCCCTTTTAAGGGCAGTAAAAGAGCTAAATGCCCTTTTAAGGGTAATGCCCATACAAATGCCTTTGTTATTTTATTAGGGTGCTTAGAGTAGGTGTAATTAGTTTAAAATTGTTGTAATATTTTTCTAATGTTTGTAAATATTTTTTTATTTTTTGTAACTAAGTTCTTTTTTATTTTTTGTACTTTAGTTAGTTTATTTAATTGTATTTATTTGTAGGTATTTTATTTAATTAATTTATTGATAGTGTAGTGTTAGGTTTAATTGTAACTTAGGTTAGGATTTATTTTACAGGTAATTTTGTAATTATTTTAACTATTTTAGCTATTAAATAGTTATTAACTATTTAATAGCTATTGTACCTGGTTAAAATAAATACAAAGTTGCCTGTAAAATAAATATTAATCCTAAAATAGCTATAATATAATTATAATTTATATTGTAGCTATATTAGGGTTTATTTTACAGGTAAGTATTTAGCTTTAAATAGGAATAATTTATTTAATAAGAGTTAATTTATTTCGTTAGATAAAAATTATATTTAACTTAGGGAGGTGTTAGTGTTAGGGTTAGACTTAGCTTTAGGGGTTAATCCATTTATTACAGTAGCGGCGAGATTCAGTCGGCAGATTAGGGGTTAATAATTGAAGTTAGGTGTCGGCGATGTTAGGGAGGGCAGATTAGGGGTTAATACTATTTATTATAGGGTTATTGAGGCGGGAGTGAGGCGGATTAGGGGTTAATAACTTTATTATAGTAGCGGTGCGGTCCGCTCGGCAGATTAGGGGTTAATAAGTGTAGGCAGGTGGAGGCGACGTTGTGGCGGGCAGATTAGGGGTTAATAAATATAATTTGGGGTCAGCGGTGTTAGGGGCAGCAGATTAGGGGTACACAGGGATAATGTAGGTAGCGGCGGTTTACGGAGCGGCAGATTAGGGGTTAAAAAAAATATGCAGGTGTCAGCGATAGCGGGGGCAGCAGATTAGGGGTTAATAAGTGTAAGGTTAGACTCGGGGTTCATGTTAGGGTGTTAGGTGCAGACGTAGGAAGTGTTTCCCCATAGAAAACAATGGGGCTGCGTTAAGAGCTGAACGCGGCTTTTTTGCAGGTGTTAGGTTTTTTTTCAGCGAAAACTGCCCCATTGTTTTCTATGGGGGAATTGTGCACGAGCACGTTTTTTAAGCTGGCCGTGTTCGTAAGCACCGCTGGTATCTAGAGTTGCAGTGGCGTTAAATTATGCTCTACGCTCCCTTTTTGGAGCCTAACGCACTGAAAACCCAGCCATTCTGTGAACTCTAAATACCAGCGGTATTTAAAAGGTGCGGGGGAAAAAAAGCATGCGTAGCTAACGCACCCCTTTGGCCACCAAACTCTAAATCTAGGCGATAGGGATTAGATTTAATTTTTGATAATTTGTTTATTATTTTCTGTAATATTAGATTTTTTTTTATTTTCCGTAATGTTAGCTTAATTTAAACTTATTTTATTTTTTATTATTTATTTATAGTAATGTTAGGTTTTTTATTTTAATAGTTAGTAACTTTAGTATTTTTTAATTTAGATAATTTGGGTTAATTTAGGGGGTTAGGTTAAGGGGCTTAGTAATTTAATTATTTATTTGCCTTGTGGGTAATGGCGGTTTAGGGGTTAATAGTTTCAATAGGGACTTTGCGATGTGAGTTAATGGCGGTTTAGGGGTTAATAGTTTTAATAGGGACTTTGCGGTGTGGGTTAATGGCAGTTTAGGGGTTAATCGTTTTAATAGGGACTTTGTGATGTGGGTTAATGGTGGATTAGGGGTTAATACATTAGGTAGTTTGCGATGTTGAGGTTGGCGGATATAGGGGTTAATCATTTAATCATTACTTGTGATGTGGGTTTGATGGCGGATATAGGGGTTAATAATTTAATTAGGCATATTGCATTGTGGGGGGTTGTCGGTTTCGGGGTTAATACTTTTATTAGTTCCGATGTGGGTTTGATGGGGGATATAGGGGTTTTACGTGTCAGGTTTATTTTTGGGAAGCGGGTTAGAGGTTTACGGGAGATTTTATATTTTTTTTATTTTTCTTAGGCGCCTGCAGTTTCTAAAGTGCCGTAAGTCACTAGCGGCTCCAGAAATTTGTATTTACGCTCATTTCTGGACATCGCTAGTTTATCCGACTTACGGCACTTTAGCAACTGCCGGCACCCTATATGTAATACCCTGATGTGCAAGGTGAAATTACGGGGCGGCGTGGGTTGCAGCACTTGCGCTGAAGGCTGCACCATATATGTAATCTTGCCCATTATTTTCTCCAAGTTCAGGTCTGGGAGTTTAGGGAGAATTCTAGGCTCTCTAGGGGTGGAGTTTAGCAATCATGTGGTCAGGATCTGAACAGTCCAGAGGAAAAACAGCAGAAAAAGAACAGTGGAACATCAATACTGCAAAATGTGGAACAGTTGGGCTTTCTGATGTGTTATGGTTCTTTTGCACTCTCACACAGAAAAACAGCAGAAAAAGAACAGTGGAACATCAATACTGCAAAATGTGGAACAGTTGGGCTTTCTGATGTGTTATGGTTATTTTGCACTCTCACACAGCATGTTATTTGCATATAAATACATTGAAAATTATTGAATTAAATTGAAATTTTGTAAGAGGCCATAAAAATCCTGTATGTCATGCCGAAGCTATATTATATAGGACCTAAAAAAATATTTACAAAACTGACCTTTCTTTTTTTTATTTATTTATTTTTTGCTTACACTTTTTTTTTTTTTTTTTGTAGGTGTAATGCATAGTTACTACCACTTGGTGGCACTGTGTATTGTTGTATAACATTTTCTATGTAAAATGGATTGAAAATAAAATCTTGTGGCTAACAGCAAACATACACACATTCTTTATGGACATATCTGTTTATTAAAAAAATGCCACTAATGAATTATCATTCTTCATAAAGCCTTTACTTTTCTTGTTTTACACTTAGGGGCTAAATTTTATCGCTGGAAACAGTAGTTATGAAGCAGCGGTCTAAAGACCACTGCTCCATAACTTGTCCACCTGATCTGAGGCTGTAGACATCAGACTGCTCTGAGGCTGCAGACTGCTTGTGCAATGATAAATGCCGACAGCGGATGCTGTCTGCATTTATCGATGTGCGGCGGACATGATACGCTACATCGTATCATGTCTGCTCGCACTTTTATAAATCGGCCCCTTAATGTGCCTTGGCAGTTTACATAGTCCCAAATTTCTCTCTTTGACCTTTCTAAGTATCTCCCAATGTTTAATATTTGCAGATCCTATTGAAATCAATGGGAACTGCTAATCAATGATATCACCACGTTTACACTATGCAAATTATCGTTTTACCTGCTGACCAGTGACCAAAACATATGTTACACACAACTAGACATTAAGGGGCCTATGCATCAAAGGTCTTGCAGACCTGATCCGACAGTGCGGATCAGGTCCGCAAGACCTCGCTGAATGCGGAGAGCAATACACTCTCCGTATTCAGCATTGCACCAGCAGCTCACAATAGATGCTGGTGCAACGTCGCCAACTGCAGACTCACGGCCAATGGGCCGCCAGCAGGGAGGTGTCAATCAACCCGATCGTACTCGATCGGGTTGAATTGCAGCAATTCCTGTCTGCCTGCTCAGAGCAGGCGGACAGATTATGGAGCAGTGGTCTTTAGACGGCTGCTTCATAACTGCTGTTTCTGGCGAGTCTGAAGACTCGCCAGAAACACGGGCCCACAAGCTCCATGCGCAGCTTGATAAATGGGTCTCCATGGCAGCAGGCAGAAATATGTGGGAAAATATATCACAAAACAAAGACTATAAATAATATGGTGTTTGTCTTGATCTCTTCATACAGTGTCTAAGGACACTGTGTAAAATGAATCTTTTGTAATATGAATATATCCTGATAATCCTTAAGTGTTAATAATATAAATGCAATTTGTATATAGGCATTACAGGCAGTCATGCACTTTGGGCAGGGCGAGAGGGTCACCCGCCTAGGGCCCTGTGCTTTAGGGAGCCCCGCACTTTCAGGGGTGAGGGTATAAAAAGGTGCAATGTATATCCTGAAGAAGTGTTTATGATATCAGCAGGTGTAATATAATACTGTTATTCTTTATATAGGTAACACTTAATAGAAGTTTATTCCATGAATCCACCACCCTTTCTGTAAAAAAATGCTTCCTCACGTTTCTCCTGATCTGCTACCCTCGGATCGGGATGATTGCAGTCTGCCACCTAAATCATTTTAAATCATCTGAAATAATAATTTCCAAGTCCCTTTCTTCTTTAGTTACAGTCAGTAATATACCATTGAGACTATTATTAGCCTTTGGGTTCTTGGATCCAATATGCATAATTTTCCTCCTGGTAATATTACATTTCAGATCACATTTATTTGACCAGTCCTCTAGTTTTTTAATATCGCTGTTGATTTGATCATCCCATCCGGGAACATCAACTCTGTTAAAAAAAAAATGGTATTATCAGCAAACAAGCAAACCTTCCCCTTAAGCCCACTTCCAATATCACTTATAAACATGTTAAACAAAACAGGCCCAAGAACTAACCCTTGGGGAACACCACTAGTAACTGATGCCTCATTTGAATGTACTCCATTAATTGAAACCCTATGTTGTCTAGCCTTAAGCCAGCATTCTACCCACTTAACAATCTTATCATCTACTCCAAGGCAATACATTTTGTGAATAAGTTTGTTGTGTTAGACGGTGTCAAATGCTTTGCTAAAGTCTAGATATGCAACATCTACGGCTCCTTCCTGGTCTATTATATGACTTTAATACAGGCATACAGAGGCCCTGCCTTATTATACAACTTTAATGCTTATTGTAGAATATGCAATAGAATTACATGGGTGGAATATTATTTCAGTGATTGTAACATATGACTTACAGTTGACTCATAAGAGTACAAACAACAGACTATGCTATAGACTTGATAGCTGGAACACAGTCATAATCTAAGCTGGACACAAGATCTATCTTCTACATTTTACAGGTGGTCCCAGGAATCAAGGGACTATAGCTGCAGAGGGGTTGGTTAGTTTGTCTCAAGTGCTGCATTTTAGGAGAATGTGCATCCAGAACAATACCAAAAGATGGGTTGGTCACTGTTTCTTAATTTCTTTTTAGATAGATAGTTCCATACCAACATGTATGATGAAACATTGTCCATCTATGTTCAGACAATGGATGTTTGACAGTGTTGATTTACAGCACTGGAGTTCCATTTTAGACAGCCATCCTAAATGATATAATAGTCACATTTTTAAGTTGTAGTGAGAAGTCTTTGGGGTCATCTAGAGAGATGTTTTGGAGTTTTGTTGAGAGAATTATTGTAAGCTGGTTACCATGGAGCTGAGACCTTTCACAGAGTGTCTGTCAACTGATGATAAGGCTCCTTCAGTTTGTAGCTGTTTAAGCTGTGACCTACCTGCCTACTGATCGAAATATTGCTGAATGTATATTCATTGCTTTGTGATATTTTTTCACAGCATTTCAGTGTTCTCCATTTTTCAGTGCTAATAAGTATAATTGGCATTCTCTTTGGTGCAAACAAAATGCGAGAATGAAATACAAAAGATTATACAACTGTGATTCCTAAACACCATTTCCAGATATTTCAGTGTGATTTACCGTTTTCTCATGTTTCCTAGAAATCTATAGTTAATGGTACAGGACATGATAAATGTGTATTAATTTCATATGCACATGTAAGTAACAGTCTTACCAATCACTGATAGACTATACAAAATTCTTGGTTATTTGCATATGTGTGGAAAATGGTCAATTTGCGCTTATCACCTACTGATTTTAGAGCAAACTGGTAAAACATAATACAAAAGAAAGTAAAACTGTGTAAAATAAAACCAATGCAGTAATTTGTGAAGCAATATTATTACCATTTTACAACTGAAATTATCACCAAAATTATATTTAAGGCCATAGATTGCACTAACATATTTGAAGATATCTCAAACTATTATTCCAAAGAGATATCTACCGTTAATTAATAAACCCAAATTAAACTTAATTTAAGCCAACACAGATCATAATTATTATTATAATTTTAAAAAATATTTGATAGCACTTTCAAATACAGTCCTTAAAGGGATATTACACAGTGCTCCTTTAGTAAAAAGAAATATGTTAAATTGAAGTAAACATAAAACAGATTGGGGGGCGGAGCCAACACTGAAGCTGAACAGCCGCACATTACAATAGCTCCAGCTATATTATATACAAAAACAAGTTTGGCAATCCTTCTAGCATTCATGACCAGCTAATTTCGTTAATCTCTAGGCTCCAGGGATCTGGCCACTTAACTTTCAAGTGTGAGGAACTCTACAGATGGAATTTCATGGTTCTAAAGCTTATTTGACTGATCTGAGATCTCGGGGGCTGCCATTTTGTTCCTCGGCGATCAGTGTGGGGAGTGAATCCGGCTTATTGAATCTGTATTGCCCCCAATAGCAACAACCCCTGAGCAACAATAACATGGTATCTGCATCCTTTATTATACAACCTCCTAGACGCTTGACGAGTTAAGTTTGAACTGATGCTCCAAAGGGCACTCCAACCTGCCGAAGTAAGGTCTGCAGACCTTGGCGTCTATACATCTACTTCCGTAACTGTCTCCAGGGGAGGTGATGCTCTGGGACCCTGGCACCCACCATCTGCTCTGAGTGATATCTGGAGTGATACAGCAACTTTACCCATGACAGCAGCAAGCCGTCTAGATAGACCGGACATTAAATACAGGCAGTACACAGCGAGAAGCCTCACTACCCAACTTACTACAAATGATGCACCGGATCAAGCCGACTACATCGCTTCGGGAGACAACTTGACTGTTTAGAAGTCTAAGGCCTCTAGCTATCAAGCCGTCAACCGCAAATACGCTGGAATTTTGCAGCGTATTTATGGCAAGGCTGATTTGCCTTAGTTATCAACCCCTACTGCCCGGCAAAAGTAGAATTTAGTGACGTAAGCTTCGATCCACCAGACTCAGTCCGACACAGATCGATGCTTACGTAACTACAGATGTTCCGAACGCAAGTTCGGCACAATATGACTACTTTTGGTAGTTACCAAACTACTACCAGGTACGCTCGCCACTATTCCGGGCCAGCACACCTGGATTTCAATCCGCCGCCCTGGAGGCGGCAGATCCCATAGGAATCAATGGGAGTCAGACCATAGCGAAAGCTTATGTTCGCTGCTGCCCGATATCCCATTGATTCCTATAGGAGATGTCTGCACCTAACACCCTAACATGCACCCCGAGTCTAAACACCCCTAATGTGCCCCCACTACACCACCGCAACTAAATAAATGTATTAACCCCTAAACCGCCGATCCCGGACCCCGCCGCAACTATAATAAACATGTTAACCCCTAAACCGCCGCTCCCTGACGCCGACGCCACCTACATTACACATATTTTTTTTTTTATCCTTGCCGGTCACGTTCTTGAAAAAGCCAATTGAAAACCTGGCCGTTAGGCGGCCGTCATTTGACGTCATTGCTTTACTTGACGATTTGCGCATGCGTTGCCATTAATTCCTCCCTTATTAGAGAAGCTCGCTCCCGTTTGGCGCCGTTATTTCTTCTTTATTACCAACAATTAGAGTAACGCATGCGCATAGGTAATTGTCGGCAAAATGTGCGCATGCGCAAATAGGCCTAGATTTAGAGTTGGGCGGTAGCCGTCAAAACCAGCGTTAGAGGCTCCTAACGCTGGTTTTTACCGCCCTCTGGTATTTGGAGTCAGTCATTAAAGGGTCTAACGCTCACTTTTCAGCCGCGACTTTTCCATACCGCAGATCCCCTTACGTCATTGGCGTATCCTATCTTTTCAATGGGATCTTTCTAACGCTGGTATTTAGAGTCTTGGCTGAAGTGAGCGTTAGAAATCTAACGACAAAACTCCAGCCGCAGAAAAAAGTCAGTAGTTAAGAGCTTTCTGGGCTAACGCCGGTTTATAAAGCTCTTAACTACTGTGCTCTAAAGTACACTAACACCCATAAACTACCTATGTACCCCTAAACCGAGGTCCCTCCACATCGCCGCCACTCGATTAAATTTTTTTAACCCCTAATCTGCCGACCGCCACCTACGTTATACTTATGTACCCCTAATCTGCTGCCCCTAACACCGCCGACCCCTATATTATATTTATTAACCCCTAACCTGCCCCCCACAACGTCGCCGACAGCTACCTACAATAATTAACCCCTAATCTGCCGACCGCCACCTACGTTATCCTTATGTACCCCTAATCTGCTGCCCCTAACACCGCCGACCCCTATATTATATTTATTAGCCCCTAATCTGCCCCCCTCAACGTCGCCTCCACCTGCCTACACTTATTAACCCCTAATCTGCCGAGCGGATCTCACCGTTACTATAATAAAGTTATTAACCCCTAATCCGCCTCACTCCCGCCTCAATAACCCTATAATAAATAGTATTAACCCCTAATCTGCCCTCCCTAACATCGCCGACACCTAACTTCAATTATTAACCCCTAATCTGCCGACCGAATCTCGCCGCTACTGTAATAAATGGATTAACCCCTAAAGCTAAGTCTAACCCTAACCCTAACACCCCCCTAAATTAAATATAATTTAAATCTAACGAAATAAATTAACTCTTATTAAATAAATTATTCCTATTTAAAGCTAAATACTTACCTGTAAAATAAACCCTAATATAGCTACAATATAAATTATAATTATATTATAGCTATTTTAGGATTTATATTTATTTTACAGGTAACTTTGTATTTATTTTAACCAGGTACAATAGCTATTAAATAGTTAAGAACTATTTAATAGCTAAAATAGTTAAAATAATTACAAAATTACCTGTAAAATAAATCCTAACCTAAGTTACAATTAAACCTAACACTACACTATCAATAAATTAATTAAATAAAATACCTACAATTACCTACAATTAAACCTAACACTACACTATCAATAAATTAATTAAATACAATATCTACAAATAAATACAATGAAATAAACTAACTAAAGTACAAAAAATAAAAAAGAACTAAGTTACAAAAAATAAAAAAATATTTACAAACATCAGAAAAATATTACAACAATTTTAAACTAATTACACCTACTCTAAGCCCCCTAATAAAATAACAAAGACCCTAACAAAGGTAGGAAATTTCTGATTGGCTGATGGAATCAGCCAATCAGAATCAAGTTCAATCCGATTGGCTGATCCGATCAGCCAATCAGATTGAGCTCGCATTCTATTGGCTGATCGGAACAGCCAATAGAATGCGAGCTCAATCTGATTGGCTGATTGAATCAGCCAATCGGATTGAACTTGATTCTGATTGGCTGATTCCATCAGCCAATCAGAATTTTCCTACCTTAATTCCGATTGGCTGATAGAATCCTATCAGCCAATCGGAATTCGAGGGACGCCATCTTGGATGACGTCCCTTAAAGGAACCGTCATTCGTCGGGAAGTCGTCGGTGAAGATGGATGTTCCGCGTCGGCGGGATGAACATGGATCCGGAAGAAAGAAGATTGAAGATGCCGTTGATAGAAGACTTTAGCCGGATCATGGACCTCTTCAGCTCCCACTTGGATGAAGACTTCAGCCGGATCATGGACCTCTTCAGCTTCCGCTTGGATGAAGACTTCAGCTGGATCATGGACATCTTCAGCCCCCCGCTTGGGCTTGGATCAAGACATCAGAGGAGCTCTTCTGGATCGATCGGTGAACCTGGTATGGTGAAGATAAGGTAGGAAGATCTTCAGGGGCTTAGTGTTAGGTTTATTTAAGGGGGGTTTGGGTTAGATTAGGAGTATGTGGGTGGTGGGTTGTAATGTTGGGGGGGTATTGTATGTGGTTTTTTTACAGGCAAAAGAGCTGAATTCTTTGGGGCATGCCCCGCAAAGGGCCCTGTTCAGGGCTGGTAAGGTAAAAGAGCTTTGAACTTTTGTAATTTAGAATAGGGTAGGGCATTTTTTTATTTTGGGGGTCTTTGTTATTTTATTAGGGGGCTTAGAGTAGGTGTAATTAGTTTAAAATTGTTGTAATATTTTTCTGATGTTTGTAAATATTTTTTTATTTTTTGTAACTTAGTTCTTTTTTATTTTTTGTACTTTAGTTAGTTTATTTCATTGTATTTATTTGTAGATATTGTATTTAATTAATGTATTGATAGTGTAGTGTTAGGTTTAATTGTAGGTAATTGTAGGTATTTTATTTAACTAATTTATTGATAGTGTAGTGTTAGGTTTAATTGTAACTTAGGTTAGGATTTATTTTACAGGTAATTTTGTAATTATTTTAACTATTTTAGCTATTAAATAGTTCTTAACTATTTAATAGCTATTGTACCTGGTTAAAATAAATACAAAGTTACCTGTAAAATAAATATAAATCCTAAAATAGCTATAATATAAATATAATTTATATTGTAGCTATATTAGGATTTATTTTACAGGTAAGTATTTATCTTTAAATAGGAATAATTTATTTAATAAGAGTTAATTTATTTCGTTAGATTTAAATTATATTTAACTTAGGGGGGTGTTAGTGTTAGGGTTAGACTTAGCTTTAGGGGTTAATACATTTATTAGAATAGCGGTGAGCTCCAGTCGGCAGATTAGGGGTTAATGTTTGAAGTTTGGTGTCGGCGATGTTAGGGAGGGCAGATTAGGGGTTAATACTATTTATTATAGGGTTAGTGAGGCGGATTAGGGGTTAATAACTTTATTATAATAGCGGTGCGGTCCACTCGGCAGATTAGGGGTTAATAAGTGTAGGCAGGTGGAGGCGACGTTGTGGGGGGCAGATTAGGGGTTAATAAATATAATATAGGGGTCGGCGGTGTTAGGGGCAGCAGATTAGGGGTACATAGGGATAATGTAAGTAGCGGCGGTTTACGGAGCGGCAGATTAGGGGTTAATAATAATATGCAGGGGTCAGCGATAGCGGGGAGTGGCAGAGTAGGGGTTAATAAGTGTAAGGTTAGGGGTGTTTAGACTCGGGGTACATGTTAGAGTGTTAGGTGCAGACGTAGGAAGTGTTTCCCCATAGCAAACAATGGGGCTGCGTTAGGAGCTGAACGCAGCTTTTTTGCAGGTGTTTTTTTTTCAGCTCAAACAGCCCCATTGTTTTCTATGGGGGAATCGTGCACGAGCACGTTTTTGAAGCTGGCCGCGTCCGTAAGCACCGCTGGTATCGAGAGTTGAAGTTGCGTTAAATATGCTATACGCTCCTTTTTTGGAGCCTAACGCAGCCATTCTGTGAACTCTCAATACCAGCGGTATTTAAAAGGTGCGGCCAGAAAAAAGCACGCGTAGCTAACGCACCCTTTTGGCCGCAGAACTCTAAATCTAGGCATTAGTTAGTTACGCGAGAACGCTCTTTTGAGATACGTATAGAGCGGGTGGGACCGCTCTATACGTAAGAGTGTCAAAAACCAGGAAATGGATGGTGGGAGGAGTAAATACCGGCACAGTAAGTAAATATAAATCTTTGTAATAAAAAAATACATATTGAAATGCTGGAAAAAAAGTTAGCGATCACACTATTTAGGATCTAAGTAATATAATTAGGCTGAAAAACGTCCATACTTTACCTTCACTTTAACACTCTTCAAGGAGACTTGATTGTTTAACCTGATATGTCTGATATGTGTGTGTCTGCTATGCTAACTGGAGAATTATATGGAACCGAACTGAATATAAACAAAGCAGAGAGTGGAGGAATTGCCATATAACCCATATGAAAGCTATACTTACTATAGTGGTTAGCTCCACTTTAATGCTACTTGTGATGACCTGTGACGCTTAGCAGTCCGTTGCTTGTTTTAGCAGGTTAATAGATCATGTTCCTTTATTATAATGTTGCATCTGTCTACAGTAGGGATGTTCTCTACAGCATTTATACACGTAGATAGCTAGCAGTCTGCAGATGAGTGGTACTCAGGTTGGGGTGCCTTGCTTGATTTCTATCACAGTGTAGGTTGATCTCAGATATTTTAATGGACACCAGGTTGTACATTCTGTCTATCTGACCCTCCCCATTGATATGTACGTGATCACTATATATGGAGCATATGGTACATTGGTTCATGTATTTATTAGGGGCTCTAGGGAAATCTGAATTACCACTATAGGTTTTACCTTTCAGATACTAAGAGTAACAGTGCATCGGCTAATTTACAATATAAGGGGAAGAGGTTGTCCAGCCTAACTTTGCATGCTTCATTAAGGTCTTGATGATACTCATATTTGATGTAAACTTTAACGGGTTATATAGGTTTCAAACAGGCTGACATACTCAGGACTTTGGCTTCTACATTCTTTGTGTATGGGGTACCGTGCGGCCGGGGCGGTGTGGGCTCCCATGCAAGTTAAAGGTTAGTTGCATAGACACTGTAGAGGTAAAGGCTCCAAGAGAAATATAATTGCCCTTCCTAATAGCTCATGAAAATTACATAGCTCTATCTCATATACTAGCTGGGTACAACCCGTATAGGAGTTACTTAATTGGTACGCTGATGGTATACTAAATTTACTAGTGCCCAAGCAACCACATTCTATTTTTCTAAGTTCTACATATCTTCTAAAGAACCCACAATTACTCTTTAGACTAACATCAGAATAGTACCCCTGCCTGGGTGCTAGAACATTACCAGCATAGTCATTGTTAACACCGTAACACTGTAGCGGTTCTGCTGGGTTTCTCTGTCTATTATACGTAAATATGTTTGACTCAACTTTACTAACTCAGCCTCCACAACATTTATACCCGAACATCTCCGCGCTCCCCTCCCTACTCCATTGGGCTTACGTAAGCCTAGGAAAATAAATCCTATAGAAATTCCATCTTCTATTACCAATAATATTGATATATATACTGAAGTCTATGCATATAATTTCATGTGACATAGTGTTCTCTTATTAGTTTGCTGTTCCATTTTAGTTTTGTCACAATTATATAAAGTATTACTGAGGTATTCTCTATGTTCTACCAAGCCCAAAAGTGGCTATAGATTCGACTTACCTCCATCGAGTATATATATTTTACTATGGTCCAAGAGTGGCCTATTTATTTCAGAGGAGGTTCAGATAATTATAAAAATGAGGTTACTGTTATCTTTGTCTATTTCATTTTAAATCTGTATGTACCTGACTGTACACTATTTTTATCACTGTGAATTTTATCCCAACGTCTGTACTACTTAAAATGTTTGCAATTTTATATGCACTGTATATGTTTATAACAACCTCAATAAAAATATATTTTTTAAAAATATATATATAAAAAACAACAAACAACTTACTTGATTTCTTGCTAAATGAGCACTTGCAAATTCTCAGTGTAGCCACTGCCCACAACTGGAGAGCCATTGATATTGAATATGGGCAATAAACTAATTGCAACTAGCAGATAGGTGTCTCCTAGCAACACTTCAAAGGAAAAAACTGCTAATTTGCCTTTCTACAGAGGCCCCAGGCTCCTTGTAGAGCTGTGGCAGGAAATAATGGACACAACACAAATTAAGAAAAAAAGTAATAATAGGTAAAAATCCTTTTAAAGTGATGAATAATAGATATTGCAATGATTTCTATTATAACAAACTGCTTAGTCTTTTTTTTATTACAGCAATGAAACAGTCTGTTCCCTTTAACCTCTGCATCCCATGCTCAGAGAGAGGCAAGCATAGCTCTTCCCAGCAGCAGGGAATGAAGTATGAGGAGGGATCAAGGGTTCCTTGGTCTGCCATGAAGAAAAAATCAGCTCGCTGTGCTTGATAATGTCACACACAATAGGAAAGTGCCTGGGACCTCAGGGTTCACATGACCTTGTTTCTCTGAACAAAAGAAACAAAAGTTGTAGGAATCCAAATAAGGGCCAGATTACGAGTGGAGCCCTATCGTTAGCGTGTGGAGCGTAAATGAGATTGCAAGATTGTGGTGTTCTTTACACTCAGATCCATATTACTAGTGGCACGCTGTTAAAATCAAGCAAATCTGTTTGCATGAACTCACAGTAATTTACACTTCCCAGGCTAGATTACGTGTGGAGTGCTACTTTCATGTGCGCCCATAAGGGGTTAATTTGCCAGTTTATGGGCGCATGGTAAATAACCAGCTATTACAAGCGGCTGGTTAATGCTCCCGCAAGCTCGCTGTTTCACTGGGCACTAAGCGAACTTCAGATCAGACCTCTGGTTTCATTTAAAAAGTTGCCCCAATTGCGCCTTAAATAAAGAAGACATATGAGCATATTTATTTTTTATTTTTAAACTGCACGAAGCAGTTATAAAGGGTTAAAGTGAGGGGATGTGGGGTGTAAGAAAAAAAGGTACCTAAAGTGTCTTTACGTAGAGGTAAATGGCGACTGTGTTTTCACTCTAAATATACAGTATATGTATATACTTATATACATACGTATATATTTATGTGTTATTATGTGGATATACACATATAAACAAATAAATATATATGTATATATTCATTTTTTTTATTTTGCTGCCCAATGTTGCGAGATTTGCCCCCCTGCACTGCGCTTGGTAGTTTTCCATGTCTGAAGGCATAGAAACAAGGCTCCCTTTGGAGCCCATAGAAGCACGCTCTTGTGAGCACAAAGCTTCCAGGCAATGCGAACCTGAGGTTGCATTCGCATTGCTCCTTACTTGTAATACCAGCGCACATTTACATGCGCTGGCAATACTAAGTGGAGAAGTAATATTGCACTTGCGTAAGCATAATTTTGTACTCCACTTATTATCTAGCTCCCCCATATATTCTATGGGTAGATTTGAGTGGTAATATGAGCTTGTATTACAAGTTGAAAGTAATCGGATTTACCACTCACTTTTTACGCGACCTGAAAGGTTGCGTAAAGCATTTGTCCGGAGGAAACAGTTGCACTAAACTACACCATGAACCCCTAAACCGCCACCCCCCCCCCCCACATTGAAAACTACCTCTTTACACTATTAACCTCTAAACTGCCACACACCCCACCTCAAAGTAACCCACTACACTATTAACCCCTAAACTGTCAGCCCCCCACTGCAAAGTAACCTACTACACTTTGAGCTATGGGGAAGTTTAGAGGTTATTAGAGTAGGGGTCTTATAGCGATTCAGGTTAGCACAAGAGTAGGGTGTTAGTTTTTTCCACTTTTTATTCTCTATTGACTTCTATGGGGGAATCGGATATCACATTCGATAGTGAAAGTTTGGCTTTTTGGGCTGGTCGGATTAGCGATGGAGCAATAACTTTTACTTTCAACTAGTAATACTGGCACAATCCGACGACCGCAAAAGGTTTACTTCTAGCGCAATTAGCACTCTAGCAAAAGCACTAATTAGTGGTCCACTTGTAATCTAGACCTAAATGGGAAAAATTGGTAGGTATACAAATAGATGACATTTTGTGGAATTCTATATATATATATAAGTGTTGTGGTACGGCTTTTAACGCTGAAAAAATGGCCATTCCAACGTAATGGCCAGGAACGTATATTACAAGTCGTGTCGGTATAGCTATACCGCAAGCATTTTAGCCTGTAACGCAACGTCCATTCCGCACTCAAAAAAATTACGTTTTTTTGTGGGATTTTCATAGCACCGGTATTACAGGTTGTTAGCGTTCAGGCTAAAAAGCTTGCGTTACAGCCTATACGACACAATCCATACTGCCATCTGAGAGCAGTAGTTATGGATTTTGCAAAACAAACATTTTTCACAAAATTGATAACTAAACTGTTACAAACTACCTATTAATCCCTAAACCACCGCCCTCCCACATCACAAACACTATTTAAAACTTATTAACTCCTAATCTGCTGCCCACCCACATCACAACTATTAAATAAACCTAATAACCCCTAATCTGCCGCCCACCCACATCGCCAACTCTATTTAAATATATTAAAAAAAAAAAAAAAAATTATATTTTTATTGAGGATTAAAGTTGAACAAACAAAAATCTTGCATTGAATATAAATATCAACATATATAAAATACAATACAAGGTAACCACTTACATATGCCCTTAGCCTGTAAAGGCAAATTTCCAAAATATAAAATACTGTTCATATACATAATAATATGACACTATTTAGAGACATTAGACATATATGAATACCTTTATGAAGTTTCAAGAGTAAACCAGCAATAAGTATCCTAACGGTAAAATGACAAATGAACAGATAAGTACAGAGATATAAAATACAGTTAAGTATAGTAACCTAGTCAGCTATCTCTGTGGTACCTTTAGTAAAGAGTGAAAAGAAATATAAATTATAAATCCTCAGTTTTCCACCTCCATGTCAAACATAGGGCCACTCTGGACCTCTAGCCTATCAAATATGAAGGGTAGTATGGAGGTTAATTTAATAAAAGATCCCTTTTGGATCTTTAGATATAATTGAACCAATTTATACATATCTATAACATATCCATCTAGTGTATATACAGGGAGTGCAGAATTATTAGGCAAGTTGTATTTTTGAGGATTAATTTTATTATTGAACAACAACCATGTTCTCAATGAACCCAAAAAACTCATTAATATCAAAGCTGAATAGTTTTGGAAGTAGTTTTTAGTTTGTTTTTAGTTATAGCTATTTTAGGGGAATATCTGTGTGTGCAGGTGACTATTACTGTGCATAATTATTAGGCAACTTAACAAAAAACAAATATATACCCATTTCAATTATTTATTTTTACCAGTGAAACCAATATAACATCTCAACATTCACAAATATACATTTCTGACATTCAAAAACAAAACAAAAACAAATCAGTGACCAATATAGCCACCTTTCTTTGCAAGGACACTCAAAAGCCTGCCATCCATGGATTCTGTCAGTGTTTTGATCTGTTCACCATCAACATTGCGTGCAGCAGCAACCACAGCCTCCCAGACACTGTTCAGAGAGGTGTACTGTTTTCCCTCCTTGTAAATCTCACATTTGATGATGGACCACAGGTTCTCAATGGGGTTCAGATCAGGTGAACAAGGAGACCATGTCATTAGATTTTCTTCTTTTATACCCTTTCTTGCCAGCCACGCTGTGGAGTACTTGGACGCGTGTGATGGAGCATTGTCCTGCTTGAAAATCATGTTTTTCTTGAAGGATGCAGACTTCTTCCTGTACGACTGCTTGAAGAAGGAGTCTTCCAGAAACTGGCAGTAGGACTGGGAGTTGAGCTTGACTCCATCCTCAACCCGAAAAGGCTCCACAAGCTCATCTTTGATGATACCATCCCAAACCAGTACTCCACCTCCACCTTGCTGGCATCTGAGTCGGACTGGAGCTCTCTGCCCTTTACCAATCCAGCCACGGGCCCATCCATCTGGCCCATCAAGACTCACTTTCATTTCATCAGTCCATAAAACCTTAGAAAAATCAGTCTTGAGATATTTCTTGGCCCAGTCTTGACGTTTCAGCTTGTGTGTCTTGTTCAGTGGTGGTCGTCTTTCAGCCTTTCTTACCTTGGCCATGTCTCTGAGTATTGCACACCTTGTGCTTTTGGGCACTCCAGTGATGTTGCAGCTCTGAAATATGGCCAAACTGGTGGCAAGTGGCATCTTGGCAGCTGCACGCTTGACTTTTCTCAGTTCATGGGCAGTTATTTTGCGCCTTGGTTTTTCCACACGCTTCTTGCGACCCTGTTGACTATTTTGAATGAAACGCTTGATTGTTCGATGATCACGCTTCAGAAGCATTGCAATTTTAAGAGTGCTGCATCCCTCTGCAAGATATCTATTTTTGACTTTTCTGAGCCTGTCAAGTCCTTCTTTTGACCCATTTTGCCAAAGGAAAGGAAGTTGCCTAATAATTATGCACACCTGATATAGGGTGTTGATGTCATTAGACCACACCCCTTCTCATTACAGAGATGCACATCACCTAATATGCTTAATTGGTAGTAGGCTTTCGAGCCTATACAGCTTGGAGTAAGACAACATGCATAAAGAGCATGATGTGGTCAAAATACTCATTTGCCTAATAATTCTGCACTCCCTGTAGTTGATCTAACTATAAATAATTGGGGAAGGGGTAATAGCTTTGTAGGAGTAAAACACACCGCTTTAATAGTATAGTTTAGGGAACAATTCTGAGGGATCTGCGTCCCGTTGTTTATGAAATAAACTAAGAGTTATGGGGGGTGGAGCCATTTTTATAGGAGCCAAAAGTACAAAAGGGCAAAACTAATGGGACTAAATAAGTGTCAGTAATCTAGGGTTTTCTCTAATCTCTAGTCTAAACACATTTAAGCAAATTTAACTAGATGTAACCAACATGATATATGTCTGCCATACATATAAAACAGCTAGCAAAAAACTTAAGAAAATTGAAAAACAGTCTCGGACGACCCTGGAGAAAAAACACTTGATATGGACTATCAGGCATAGAACAGAATATATAAGCTCTGCCTTGCGTATCACAACCAAATTCTGGTGGAGAAAAGCAAATTGTTAAAAGTTTCACTGAACCACTCCAATAGGACTTGTTGCATATATACATTAACTCTCTACAAGTCAAAACATATTAAGGATCACACAAATACGGTTGGATGCTTACAAATACTGCAATCCAGCTCTTAATTATCATCTGTACAGTACCAGGTCATGCTACCCAAGCATGGGCCCTATACCCAAGCAGCACGCCGGGAACAATGCAGAGGTGAGACTAAGAGGGGCCTAAGTAACAGAATCGTCTTGTATTAGGCATATAGGCAGTAAATATTAGGCAGTAAATGAGTAGCTGAAATTCAGAGCATACATAAAATTCTATAAGCATTACCTACCAGGATATTAACTTGAATAAAATTATAACTACACAAACAAGCCTCATTGCTATTACTATAGGACAAGGAGCACCATGTCCCGAGCTAATATAAAACTTAATTGAAAGAAACACAAGTGTATGTGGGGAGCATTGTGTGGATATAGATGACTTAGTCTAACATAACATTACAGCAGGGGAGCAAGTAAACCCAACAATCCAGGATTTTACGTTCATTTAAGTCAAGGAGTGATCCTAGATTGGGCTATTATATTCAATGTAGAAGTCCATGAGAAGGGAAAGAAAACAAAACGCACCATACACAACGATCATTCCAACTTGAAAAAAGAAAAAAAGTTATAAATTTTTCTCCAGAATGTCACATGGGGGGTAGCAAAGCAGTACCTTATCCTATGTCTGTCTTCCACAGTGATACCGCAACCGGCAAATAAAACTGTGTCAAAGGAAGGCAACTATGACTATAGCTCCCCATTTCAGCCATGGCGCGAAAGTTTAAGGCCCCTGATTCTCTTTCTTGATCGTCTCTTAACGATATATTCAAGATCTTCCGGATTATCTTGCTATCCATACGGACCACTTGAGCAGCAGAGCAAGACCATCCAATCTCTCTATATGAGTCAACCCACTGCACTATCAGGTCTTCTTCTATGTAATACAGCACCTTCACTGTACTCTGTAATGTCGCTGCTCCTCTCACACCGACATCAGCATGTCAAACTTCGATATTTACTTCGGGAGTCAGGCAGGATGTGAGGTCAGGTTCAGAAATCGGGAGGAATACTTCCTCCAGACATGTCTCTATCGCACTGCAGAATTTTGAAATAAGAATTCCAGGGCACGGAGAATAACATCCCCTACAGGTGTCATGTGCGCCATTAACTCTTGCTTAGGTTCCATCATCGTATATAAGTCGATAAAAGAAGCGCTGACGCTGCAAGATCAGTAGCTATACATAGGCCACTCGTAAGGAGGATTCCTCTCTCTCTCTCTAAAGTAGCGGAGCGGAGCTTTTCAGAGGATTTGCTGTTATATCAGTAGATCAGCTTGTTTTAGAAAATGGAAAATGATAGCGCCATTTTGTATCAGTGGAGCCACATCAATCAGGGGGATTCATCCCAGTATATATGCTCCAAGTTACTTGAGCAGCCAATATATTATTTTCAGCATGTGGAGTCACAATCTAATAGTATTTTTTTTTCCCCAAAATTGCGGTGAATATCCTCCACTAAAGCTGCATAACTTCAGCCAGCCCCAGGAGCTCCACAAAGCACGTCTTGCTGCTTCGGCGGTTGGCTCCGCCCCCCCTATTTAAATATATTAACCTCTATTTGCTGCTCCCCGGCATTGCTGCCACTATAATAACGTTATTAGCCCCTAAACCTCTGGCCTCCCACATCGTCACCACTATAATAAAGTTATTAACCCCTAAACCTCCGGCCTCCCACATCGCTGCCACTAAATAAACCTATTAACCTCTAAACCTCTGGCCTCCCATATCGCCGCCACAAAATGAACCTATTAACCTTTAAACCGCCGCCCCCCGCATCGCAAAACACTAAATTTAACTATTAACCCCTAAACCTAACATCCCTCTAATTTTAAATTAAAATTACAATATAACTATATTTAAATAAATAAAAACTTACCTATTAAATAAAAATAAACCTAACATTAAACTATAAATTAACTGTAACTATTAACATAACTATTCTAATAAAATAAAAAAAATACTACCAATTAAAATATATAAATTACAAATTAAAAAAAAAACCTAACACTACAAAAAAAAAATCTAAAATTACAAAAAATAATAAACACTAAATTACGAAAAATAAAAAACACGAAGCTTAAAAAAAATACACAAAATTATCAAAAATAAAAACAATTACACCAAATCTAATAGCCCTATAAAAATAAAAAGCCCCCCAAAATAAAAACACCCCCTAGCCTACAATAAACTACCAATAGTCCTTAAAAAGGCCTTTTGTAGGGCAGTTCCTTAAGTTAAACAGCTCTTTTACCTGTAAAAAAAATACAAAGTCCCCCCAACAGTAAAACCCACCACTCAACCAACCCCCTAAAATAAAAAAACTATCTCTAAAAAAAACCTAAGCTACCCATTGCCCCTAAAGGGGCATTTGTATGGACATTGCCCTTAAAAGGGCATTCAGTTCTTTTTCACTGCCCTTTAAAGGGCATTCAGCTCTATTACAAAAGCCCAAACCCCTAATCTAAAACAAAAACACCAAAAAAATGAAAAAAAAACCCCACTAACCCCAGAATATCTACTCACAGTTCCTGAGGTCCAGACATTCATCTTCATCCAGGCAGCGAGAAGTCATCATCCAGGCGGTGACACCTTCATTCATCTCAGGGACGTCTTCTATCTTCATCCCACATCCCAGCGGCGTGGAGCAGAGCCATCCTGAAAGCCCATCCCATCCTGCGAGGAGTGTCCTCTTCATACGGTCACTGCCATACAATTCTTCAAATTCACATCAGCCAATAGGATGAGAGCTTCTGAAATCCTATTAGCTGTTCAGAAGAGCCAATAGGATGAGAGCTACTGAAATCCTATTGGCTGTTCAAATCATCCGAGATGGATAAAGGTGTCGCCGTCTGTATGAAGACTTCTCATCGCCTGGATGAAGATGGATGTCCAGACTTCAGGAACCGTGAGTAGATATTCTGGGGTCAGTGTTATGTTTTTTTTATTTCATTTTTTTGGGTGGGTTTTGTTTTTAGATTAGGGCTTTGGGCTTTTGTAAAAGACTGAATTCCCATTTAAGGGCAGTGAAAAAGAGCTGAATGCCCTTTTAAGGGCAATGCTGTCTGCATCTGCTGGTGCTGGCAGGAGGTGTGGGAGCATAAGCGGTAAGCGGCACAGCAGCGGATGGGGGAGGAAGAGGGAGG
This sequence comes from Bombina bombina, assembly GCF_027579735.1. Lineage (NCBI taxonomy): Eukaryota > Metazoa > Chordata > Amphibia > Anura > Bombinatoridae > Bombina > Bombina bombina. The sequence continues at coordinate 847,838,696 of NC_069504.1, read as the reverse complement.
TACCAACCTTCTGCTCTGATACAGTTGGAGAGGAGGGACCAGCCCTGTGATTTGATGCATTTTGAGAAGGGACCAGCCCACTGATCTGATGTGGTTGGAGAAGGGACCAGCCCTCTGATCTGATGTGGTGGGGGGGTAGGGAGGGATGATAACATTGTTCTGGTACGATTGAAGTGTGGGAGGAGTGATCAGCCCTCTGATCAGATGCAGTGGGAGGAGGAACCAGCCCTCTTATTGGATGTGGTGTGAGGGTGGGAGGAGGAACCAGTCCTCTGATCTGATATAGTGGGGGGGTGGTAGCGAGGGATGATCCCTCTAATCTGGTACGGTTGGAGGGTGGTAGGAGTGACCATCCCTCTGATCTGATGCTCTCTGATCTGATATGGTGGGGGGGTGGTAGGGAGGGACGATCCCTCTGATCTGGTACGGTTGACAGGTGGGAGAAGTGACCAGCCCTCTGATCTGATGCGGTGGGAGGAGGGACCAGCCCTCTTAACTGATGTGGTGTGAGGGTGGGAGGAGGGATCAGCCCTCTGATCTGATGTGGTGGGAGGGACCATGCCCCTATATGATGTTTGGGAGGGAGGGGAGGGACCATGCCCTCATATGATGTTTGGGAGGGAGGGAGATGTGGGACCATGCCCTCATATGATGCTTGGGAGATCGGAGGGAGGAATCATGCCCTCATATGATGCTTGGGAGGGGGAGGGAAGGACCATGCCCTCAGATTATGTTTGGGAGGGACCATGCCCTCATATGATGCTTGGGAGTGCGGAGAGAGGGACCATGCCCTCATATGATGCTTGGGAGGGTGGAGAGAGGGACCATGCCCTCATATTATGTTTGGGAGGGAGGGACCATGCCCTCTTATGATGCTGGGGAGGGAGAGACCATGACCTCATATGATTCTTGGGAGGGGGGTGGGAGGGACCATGCCCTCATATGATGCTTGGGAGGGGGAGGGAGGGACCATGACCTCCCTCATTTGATGCTTGGGAGGAAGTGTCTATGCCCTTAAATGATACTTGGGAGAGGCCATGCCCTCATATAATGCTTGGGAAGGAAGGGAGAGAGGGACCATGCCCTAATAGGGTGCTTGGGAGGGGGGATGGAGGGATCATGCCCTCATTTGGTGCTTGGGAGGGGGGAGGGAGGGACCATGCCCTCATAGGTTGCTAGGAAGAGGTTTTGGAGAGACCACTCCATCATATGGTGCTTGGGAGGGGGAGGAACCATGCCCTCATATAATGTGTGGGAGGGAGGGACTGATGCTCTGATATGATGCTTGGGTGAGAGGGTGGGGGAGGGACCGATCCCTCACAGTGATATTTGGGTGGAAGGGACAGGCCCTCACAATGATGATTGGGAGGGAGGGAGGGAGAGAAATTGCCCCTCACACTGATGCTTGGGTGGGAGGGACCCACAGTACAGGAAAAATGTTTGGGTGGGAGGGATGGGGAGGGACCTTACATACATAAAAAATGTTTGGTTAGGGGCCCTACCTGCAATTTTGGGGGTCAATTTTGAGAACTCCAGCCTTTATGCCATTCCAAATGGGCCTTGCATCTTTTGCCATAATGTGTATAAAAATCCTCTTTCAGAAGTGCGGAGCACAGGTACCATTAGTGGCCTTTTGATTACCAACATCATTGGTAAACCCATAAATGTCTGCTAATTCCAAACACAGGGGATCCTAGAGAAGCTTTTCCAAGCATTTGTCTTATAACTACACAAGTTATGTGTAAATAATTTCCGTGAGAAACCAAAAGTTTGTGAAAATGTTAATGATTTTTTTTTTTTTTATGATCTGACGGCCATATACTTTCATGAAATATACCAAAATGGGTCTAGATCAATACTAGTTGAAACTGTTATCGACTGAAAGCTCTTTCTATGCCAAAAAAAGATATAGGTTTTATAGGTAAATAAATAAAAAAACAAAGGCTTTATTTCAGTTTAAATGGAGTAACAGCAAAAACGCTAAAAATTCTCTCGTACTTTGAGCAATTTTTTACCAGACTAAAAACCGGAGTAGCTGGCTTTTGCGGGCGAAGCCGCATATGTAATCTCACACTTGATGAGAGTCTTGTGGAGTGAGGCATAGACTCTCCCCATACAAAAAAGGGCGGGAAAGTACACAAAAACCAAGACCCCTTAAAGTGTAGTATTTACTTAAAAGGACATGAAACCCAATTTTTTCAACTTTCCAATTTACTTTTATCTAATTTCTTCATTTTCTTTGTATTCTTTGTTGTAGAAGCAGCATTGCATTACTCTGAGCTATTTAACACATCGGGTGAGGAAATAACATGAAGCATATATGTTCAGCCATCTATCAGCAGCTCCTGAGCCTATCTAGGTATCATTTTCAACAAAAGAATACAAAGAATACAAAACAAATTTAGACAATAGAAGTAAATTGGAAGTTGTTTAAAATCACATACTGTATCTGAATCATGAAAGATAAAAATTGGGTTTCATGTCCTTTAAAAAATTAACCACATAAATTGTATATGTATATGATAGTACGTTTCCTGTTTGGGAGTACGGCTACATGCCGAAGTAAGATTAACTTTGTCTTGAAGAAGGCTCTGATGTGAGCCGAAACGTCGACTCTATCCTTGATGACTTGTTGAGACTCTGAATAAAAAGATTATTGTGGTTCTTTAAAACACCCTGAGAGTGCCCTTCACTTCCAAGCTTTACTGTATATATACAAACATATACATACACTTATATTTATGTGTACTTATTGGGCTCTGCCAGTGACAACACAATGGAAAGACTGAAATATGGAATACTATTTAGAACAAAACAGTATAATGTATAGTAAAATTATAACAGTGTGTATAATCAAACAATAAATGTGAAAAAAGAAGAATATAATACCATACAACACTATGTACTATATAGGTCATGGGATAATATTTAAAAGGTGATCTTCTTCATACCTCAAAGAAAATGGAGAAAAAATGTAATAGTATTAAATCATATGAGAATATCCACTTAAGCACAATAGGAAAACTACTTACATGATTTTGAGCTACTACAGCTCTAAGTGATGCGCTAAGTAAAAATGGATCCAAGACTTTATTGGTTTTAAGGGGTTTCCAATATTTGTTAACAAGAATACAGACGTGTTAAAAACATTCACAGAGATTACGAGTTTTGGGCTAAATGGGGTGCGTAAATAACGCAAAAAATTACCATTATCGCACTCTCCGTAGCGCTGCCATTACAAGTTGCAGAAAACCTCCCTGTGCTGTGCGATATGGTGCGATAAGCTCCATACCGCACAAAATCCAAGGCCTGACTTGACGTGCTCGTGCACGCTTTCCTCTTTCCCCCATAGACATCAATGGGGAGAATGTGTTAGAAAAAAACTAACACTTGCGATCGCGGAATGGTGATCGCCGTAACCCAATCCCCATTGGTGTCTATGGGGAAAAGAAAGTTAAGTTTAAAACACCCTAACATAAACCCCAAGTCTAAATACCTCCCGACATTGCTCACACTAAATAAAGATATTAACCCCTAAACCGCCGCCCCGACATTGCTGACACTAAATAAACATATTAACCCCTAAACCGCCAGCCCCCCACATCGCAAAGACTAAACTAAATCTATTAACCCCTAAACCGCCGGCCCCCCACATCACAAAACACTAAACTAAACTATTAACCCCTAAACCTAACTATCCCCTATACTTTAAATTAAAGTTATAATATACCTATCTTTAAAATAAATACAAACTTACCTGTAAAGCAAAAATAAAAAAACTAAGATTAAATTATATATAAACCTAGCAACTATTTTACGAAAATAAAATAAACGAAAAATTAGAAAATTAAAACAAATAACACTACTAAAAAATAAATAAAATCGACTATAACAAAAATAAAAAATACTAAGATTACAAAAAAGAAATTATACAAAATATTAAAAATTAAACCTAAACCAATAGCCCTATAAAAAAGCCACCCCAAAATAAAAACACCCCCTAACAATAAACCTAACAATAGCATTTAAAAGGCCCCTTTGTAGGAATTGCCCTAAGTTAAACAGCTCTTTTACATTATAAAATTACCAAGTACCCCCTAACAGTAAAACCTCCACACCCAACCAACCCCCCAAAATAAAAAACCTAAGTCTTAAAAAAACCTAAGCTACCCATTGCCCCTAAAGGGGCATTTGTATAGGCATTGCCCTTAAAAGGACATTCAGCTTTTTTTCGCACATTAAAATAATAAAGCCTTAATCTAAAAAACAAAAACACCCCAAAAAAAACACCCAAAAACCCTAAGAGGCCCATTTATCAAGCTCCGTATGGAGCTTGTGGGCCTGTGTTTCTGGCGAGTCTTCAGACTCGCCAGAAACAGCAGTTATGAACAGCGGTCTAAAGACCACTGCTCTATAACCCTGTCTGCCTGCTCTGAGCAGGCGGACAGGAATCGCCACAATTCAACCCGATCGAGTACGATCGGGTTGAATGACACCTCCCTGCTGGCGGCTGATTGGCCGTGAGTCTGCAGGGGGCGGCGTTGCACCAGCAGCTCTTGTGAGCTGATGGTGCAATGCTGAATACGCAGAGCGTATTCCTCTCCGCATTCAGTGAGGTCTTGCGGACCTGATCCGCACTGTCGGATCAGGTCTGCAAGACCTTTGATACATAGGCCTTTGTCTAAGCCTCAAATAGGTACTCACCGTTCATGAAGTCTGACGGAGAAGGCCTTATTACAGGCAGTGAAGTCTTCTTCCAGGCGTTGCCATCTTCATTGTTTTTTTTTTTTTAGATTACGGCTTTTTTATTTTAATGGACGAAAAAGAGCTGAATGCCCATACGAATGCTACTTAAGGGGCAATAGGTAGCTTATTTTTTTTTTAGACTTAGGTTTTTTATTTTGGGGGGTTAGTTGGTTCGGGTGTTTTACTTGTAGGGGGGACTTTGTAATTATTTTAAGTAAAAGAGCTGTTTAATTTAGAGCAATGCCCTACAAAAGGCCCTTTAAAGGGCTATTGGTAGTTTATTGATAGGTTAGGGGTGTTTTTATTTTGGGGTGGCTTTTTTGTTTTTATAGGTTTCATTTTTCTTATTTTGAATAATTTCATTTATTATTTTTTGTAATGTTAGTTTTATTTTATTTTTCGTAATGTTATTTTTTTTTAGTAATGTTATATTTTTTTTAAACTTGTAATTTAGGTTTTTTTATTTTTCGATTATTTTATTAATATAATTATGTAAGGTTAATTTATAGTTTACGCTTAGGTTTTTTTTATTTCACAGGTAAGGTTTTATTTATTTTAAGGAAGTTATATTGTAAATTTTATTTTAAGTTAGGGAGGTTTTAGGTTTAGGGGTTAATATTTTAATTTAGTGTTTTGCGATGTGGGGGGCCGGCAGTTAGGGATTAATAGTTTTATTATAGTAGTAGCGATGTGGGGGGCCGGCGGTTTAGGGGTTAGTAGGTTTAGGTTAATAGGTTAATAGGTTTAGGTTAGTAGTTGCGATGTGGGGGGCTGGCGGTTTAGGGGTTAATACTTTATAATAGTGTTGGCGATGTGGGGGGGCTGGCAGTTTAGGGGTTAATACTTTATTATAGTGTTGGCAATGTGGGGGCTGGCGGTTTAGGGGTTAATAGGTTTATTTAGTGTCAGCGATGAGGGTGGCCGGTTGATTAGGGGTTAATATGTTTAATATAGTATTTGCGATGCGGGAGGGTAGCGGTTTAGGGGTTAATAGTAAGTTTATGGGTGTTAGTGTACTTTGTAATATTTAAGTTATAAGTTTTGTGAAACATTTTTGTTTTGCAAAATCCATAACTACTGGTCTCAGATCGCAGAATGGATCAAGGCGGCATAGGCCATAACGCAAGCATTTAAGCCGGAACGCACAACCTGTAAAACTTCATTATTTTTTGAGTGCGGAATGGAGATTTGCGTTAAGGCTAAAACATTTGCATTATAGCCGTACTGCAGAGACTTGTAATATGGGAGACCTGTCCATTCAGCGCACAATGGCCAATTTTTCAGCGGTATAGCCATACCGCACTGTAACGCAAAACTTGTAATCTTGGAAAATGATTCTTTAAAAAGCAAAGTTCTGCTTTTTCAAGTTAGCAGTCACAAAGGCAAACTCACAAGGAGGGGCAGGCATATCGAAACTAAGTCGCACCTGACCCTTTTAAAACCTATCCATGAAGAAGGTCTGAAAGTGTTGCCTGTTGATAGCAGCTGGGACTCCAGAGTGATTAATAATCGTTGTCTTTAAATTTTGCAAGGACTTTGCTTTTTAAAGAATCCACGTTTGTATTCTTGTTATTAAATATTGGAACCCCCTACAACAAATACAGCCTAGGATCCATTTTTACTGAGCGCATCACTTAGAGCTATAGTAGCTCAAAATCATGTAAGTAGTTTTCCAATTGTGTTAAAGCGATATTCTCATATGGTTTAACACTATGGAAATTTCTCTCCATTTTCTTTGAGGTATGAAGATCACCTTATGAATATTATCCCATGACCTTATAGTGCACAGTGTTGTATGGTATAATTTTCTTCTTTTTTCATGTAATATTATTTAATTTCAGTTCAGTCAATACTACCCTACAAGGAAGAGAATAGAGTTTTGACACACACGCTCACAAACACACACGCAACCACACAAACAAAAGCACACATGCACACTCACATGCATGAACACACACTTGGATGAATTATGAATATTATTTGTGTTTATGAAAAATGTTACTTGACCTGTTGAAATGTTACATTTCTGAGTTCGCTCCATCCCACCTTAAATAATGACACAACCACCAGTTATGGGAAAGAAAAGGCCGCAGCTTGTTTATTAACCAATAAACAACAAGTTAAACTTTATATCAACATTATCAACCTTTCATATCTTAACAGTTTCCCCAATGCTTGCTTCTTTTTTCTATAAGCCCCCACCCCTTTTCAGGGCGGGGCGTCAACCATCACTTTTCCTTTTCTGTTACCAACAGAAGTACCAGCCATTATCCATCAGGCGTAAGCCTCAATAGACCAAAGCAAGCACCCCGCCATAGCTGCGACATACATCATCTTTATCACCCTATTATAGGGAGGGAGGGCGGGAAACCTTCTTCCTTCCGCGCTGCTCCTAACTCTGCAATGACGTTCCAAGCCAGGGAGGGGTATTTATCCCCTCCCCTCTTCTTCCACCCCTACAGCGGAGCCTACCATTGCTCCCACAAAGAGGGGGGTCAAACTGCCCTCCACTCCAGACGTCACCCGGGCTACTCTTGACCCCCCATTTCTGAGTTCGCTCCATCCCACCTTAAATAATGACACAACCACCAGTTATGGGAAAGAAAAGGCCGCAGCTTGTTTATTAACCAATAAACAATAAGTTAAACTTTATATCAACATTATCAACCTTTCATATCTTAACAGTTTCCCCAATGCTTGCTTCTGTCCTCTATAAGCCCCCACCCCTATTCAGGGCAGGGCGTCAACCATCACTTTTCCCTTTCTGTTACCAACAGAAGTACAAGCCATTATCCATCAGGCGTAAGCCTCAATAGACCACAGCAAGCACCCCACCACCAATCGCCTTCAGCGAGTACCGCCACACATAGCTAAGGCCTTTTCTATCCCTTCTTTAATAGTGAAATTAAATAGGTGTAACCCTACTTCATTCAAATGAACACCATCCTTCAGGTAGAAACACCTTCCCGACTCACCCTCAAACTCCACATGTCTGAGTCCCACACCACCTAGCCGTCTGACGTACCCACTCATTGTCCTATTCACCTTCCATCTAGATAACTCCAATTTCTTTAAATCCCAAGCAGAACGCCACTCCAGCCTGCTCTCTATCTCCGACCACACCAAAACCAAACCCGGGATCAACTCCAGCAATCTATCAAGCCCATTCTTCATTCCCCACAATAAGTCCTTCTGTGACATGTACCCTAGGTCATTCCCCCCCACATGAATAACCAATACCCGGGGAGGATTAAACATCTTGGCCAACTCCGTCACCTTCCCAACCACCTGAGCCCATTTCATCCCTCTTATCCCGAACCACCTTAAGTGCACCTGCTCCCTGGAAAATCCAAACTGCAACCCATTCACTTTGACAGCAGCAGCCTTCCTCGCCCAAAAAACATATGAGTGTCCCAAGATCCAGCACTCCACCGACCCTGTCAAGCAAACAAAAATAGCCACTCATCAATAACTCCCAGGTTGCAACACCAACCCCTGTCTCACGTACCCCCGAAACCTTTCAGACCTCCACCTGCCAATCTTTCTGATCACCCCCGCGTCCAGCCCCAGATTTGCAGCTTCTGTTGCCGCCCCAATCCGAAACGAATGAGAACCAAAATCCTCCCCTCTCAAACCCATTGCAACCAATGCCTTCCGCAACAATGCCACAAATTGAAATCTGGATAAGGGGGTTCCATCCACATGTACCAACAACGGTCCCGATACATGACACCTTCAAAAACTCCCGCACCGCTCCCACCGGGCAACAACGGCCCCCAATCTCTTGCAATACTTCCATCGCTCCTTTCCCTTCCTGATCCGTCTTGGATCTCCTCACCCATATCTCCACTGATTCTTCCTTCAACACCACATCTTGCCTCCCCAGGCCTTGCCAATCCCGCCGGTTTAACCCCATCAACTCCGACACCCTAAACGCTCCAAAAAAGGCCAGCACACATGCCGCTCTAAATAACATTTCCTCGTAACACGAGAAACAGATACCCCCCAACTTCTCAACCACCCCTTCTAGGATAGCAAACGTCAGCGGCCGCCGTCCATCAGCCCACGCCCTTCTCTTACACAAACCCCTAACCGCCATCCGTACCACAAAATTCTTAGTTATGTCTACACACCCCAAAATTTGAAACAGAAAGGCCAACGCCGCCATTCTCTTCCGGATCTCGGAGGGCGACAGCCCCTCTCTCCCCCAACACCCTATCCATTCCACCAAAATTCTCATCCACTCCATACCGCCTTCTTGTCGGTCCTCCAGCTCAATCCTATTCTGCCACATTTTCCACACTCGGATGTAAGCCCTCCATGTGCTAGGGGCTAATGCCCCTTGTACCAGATTCAACGTTCCTGGCAACCAAGCTGCCACAGGTCCTCCGGGCATTCCATGCCCTCCACGTCCGCCCCCGGGGCCGCCTCTCGGAATCGATCCCACTGAAACCGGGATAAAGAGTCAGCAATTACATTAAGGCGCCCTGGGACATGCACCGCTCTCCATGAAACATAGCAACGCAAGCATTCCAACACAAATGCCCGTAGTAAACGTATCACTGCCGGTGAATTTGCCATCAGGCGATTAATATCCCACACCACACCCAAGTTGTCAGAATGAAAACAGACCCTCTTGTTCCTGAGTTCCTAAGGCCAGATTCTTAGGGCCACCACTACTGGGAACATCTCCAAAAATGTCAAATTCTTGGTTAGTCCCCATTCCCCCCACACCTGAGGCCAAGCCCCTGCGCACCACTTACCATTCAGAAATGCCCCAAAACTGCGGGCACCCAACGCATCTGTAAATAGACACAATTGGTCGACCGACCACCCGTGCTCCTGAATCAGCAAGCTCCCATTAAAATCTTCCAAAAAGATTTTCCAGATCCTCAAATCCTCCTTTACATCCACCGACAAACGGATATGGAAAGTTGGATTGGTCACACCAACTGTCGCCAGAGACAACCGGCGACAGAAAACTCGCCCAATGGGAATGATACGCCCTGCGAAATTCAACTTTCCCAAGAGCGATTGTACCTCCCTGAGTAAGACATTTTTGCAGCTCAGAACCCTGTCAATTACCTCCCGCAGATCCCGGACTTTGTCTTCCGGAAGCCTGCATTCCATCTTCATCGAATCTACTTCGATTCCCAAAAAGCTCAGTACCGAAGTCGGACCCTCCGATTTGTCAGCTGCCACGGGAATACCAAATTCCCGAGCAACCTCCCCGAAGGCTTCCACCAGCCGTTCACATACCTCTGATCCCGCCGGGCCCACAAACAGGAAGTCATCCAAGTAATGCACTATCGAGACTTTCCCTGACTTTTTCTTCACCACCCACTCCACGAATGAGCTGAACCTTTCAAAATATGAACAGGAGATAGAACAGCCCATCGGGAGGCAGAGGTCCACATAAAATTGGTCCTCAAACTTACACCCCAAAAGGTGATGGCACCTCGGGTGTACCGGCAACAACCGGAAGGCAGATTCCACGTCCGCCTTAGCCATCAGGGCACCATGCCCTGCCGCCCTCACCAACGCAACCGCCTTATCAAAGGATGCATATTTCACCAATACCAGCTCAGGATCAATGCCATCATTCACCGATACCCCCCGCGGGTGGGATAAATGGTATATCATCCTAAACTGACCCGGAGTCTTTTTTGGCACCACCCCCAACGGGCTTGCGATTCGACCAAGTTGGATCTCCTTCCCCAACTTTTCCCTCAACACATCCGGGAAGTCCCTTACCGACTTTAAATTACCCGCAACAACCGACCCCTTTTGCTCCTTGAACGGAATCATAAACCCCGAACTAAACCCCGTTAAGAGCAACTCCGCATCCCCCGCATGTCCCCACTCACGGGCGTACGCCTCTAGCCACAGGACCATCTTTTTTACTTTCACCGGCGTCCGTGCCCGATGGACCCATTTCCCCTGGCTGGGTTCCCATTCTGCCCTTCCGGAAGCATTTTGCCCCAGAGTGAATCCCTCCACACACCGAACACTCGTGCTTGTACTTGCAGGAGCTACGGAACCTACACTGCCCCTTGTTAAACTGGAAACACAGCCCCTTGCATATGGCTGTCCTAGTTCCGGCACCGGTTCCCCCACTACCCCCGGCCTGCCCGTAACTCTGAAAGGAATGATTCCCCCGCAATGGGGTCATCATCTCCAACCAAATCCCCATGTCCCTATCGTCCCAACGCATCTCCGGGCGAACCGCCATCCGCTGACAGAACCCCTCATCATACCTCCACCACGCCATACCGCCATAGGTTCTATAGGCCCCCGCTATCTCATCATAATAGCAAAAAAGAGATGCCCCCTGTTCCGGGAACTTCTCACAGAAAACACTGGCTAATATGCAAAAAGCCCGGGACCAATTCCCGAAAGTCTTGGGTAACTTTCTCCACCTTTTCTTTCTCTCCTCCTCTTCCTTCTTACCCTTCTCTTTCTCATCCTCCACTTCCAATACATGTTCCAAAGGCAACAGGGAGAATATCTCCACAAATTCCCTCTTCCCTATTTTCTCTCTCAACTCAGTCATTAGATAGATTCCTAACGGACCCACCAAACATAAGCACGGCCTGTGAAGCGCCCCTTCGGGCACCCTAACCACTTCCCCTACTGCTACCGCCGATGCCCCCCCTTGGCCCGTGACCCTGCCAGTCTGCTGTACCACTCCCGACGCCGCCTGTGCCACCCCCGACAGCCCCTCTCTTGGGGCCACCCATGCCAATGCCACCGGTACCCTTGACTCACTAGGCTTCTCCAGCGCAGCCAACAGCCCCTTCAAACCTGCTACTAACGTCTCTCTCTCACCTTTCACCACTGCACTCACTCCTGGCACTCCCCCAGCCATCACCTCACCTGTAGGCTGCTGCACCGTCACCGGCCCCTGTCCAGGACCCGACACTTGCTCTCTCCTCTGCTCTCGCCCTACGCTTTCCCGGCTTCCGCTGACTTCCGACATCCTCCGCACTCCATCTCGCCTGGCAGGAGAACGCCCCCTGCCATACCTGCTCCTTTCACGATCCCTCTCCAACCGTGCTCGGGACGGCGAACTAGGCCTGCCTCCGCCCTGAGACTGCCATATCGGTGATCTGGACCTCCGGCGTCCGCCGGACCCTGCAGCCCTCGCTACGTGCGAAGTGCCCCTCTCTCTCCTACTTCCCGCACCTACAGACTGTGAGGAAGACATCATAAGATCACCCCTGTCCCCCCCTCTATCCCCCCCTGCCCCCCGACCAGCTTCCCCTTGCCCTTCCCCCTCCGCTCTCCGTTGGGGAGACAACAATTGAAGAAGCTGCACCAGTGTAGACATGCCCCCTACCTGGCCAGCCGTTCCTCCTCCAGACGATGTCCCCTCCAGTGGATCCTCCTCATCCAGATTGCCACTAGCGTTCAACTCCAATGGAGGATTCGTAATCTGCTCCTGCCTTTCCCTACTCTCTCCTCTCATGGCTTCTGGAGCCTCCATACCCCTCCTGTCCGCCCCAACGGGCCCTGAAAAAATAACAGACTTAATATCATATTGACCCCCCCCCATTGCCAACCAAACCCCCTCCATTTCCCAAGCATTCTCCCCTCCCCCATCCCCCTCAGACTTCACTGGTACTCCTGGGCCACGCCCACTAACTGCCCCAAAGATAAGGTCCGCTAATGCCCCCCCCTGTACTGCCCCCCAAGTTCTCCTACTGGGCCCACCCCCCCAACCAAACCACCCCCACCTTCACTATCCAAACCTAACCGCCTACCCTCTCCCAGCTACTGCTAACCCCCTCCACCAACCTATCCCCTTAGAACACACACTCCCCTACTATATCATCCTTACACTATGCCTAACAAGCCCCCCTTTTTTTTTTTTTTTAGGGCCTGGCTCCCCACTCCAACCCTACCTCTGTAAATACCTATCCTCTGCCATGCCCCCCCCTAGCTACCACTCACCCTGCCTACCAGCCATATCCTGGCCTCCCCCTTGCATAAACCCTAACCGGGCTCAACACGCAGGCCCCGCCTTAACTTAAAGTACTGGCCTTGCCACGGCCTATCCCCAATATCTCTTATATCCCTTGCGCTAGCCTAACTGATCCCTGAGCCTTATTCCGGCTCCCCCTCACATGCTATGCTATTATTTTCTTGTGTTATATCCCTCACGCTAGCCTCACTGGTCCCTGAGCCTTATCCCGGCCCCCTTTCTCACTCTTATTCCAGCTCCCCCTCACATGCTACGCTATTATTTTCTTGTGTTATATCCCTCACGCTAGCCTCACTGGTCCCTGAGCCTTATCCCGGCTCCCCCCTCACTCTCCGCTATTACTTGAAGCCGTCTGCCTGGCTCCTCCACACTACTAACTCATTTTTGTCTCCTCTTTTCAGAGCCTTATCCCGGCTCTCCCCCCCAAAAAAAAACCCTTGTTCCCCTCAACCTGCTCAAATTCACACCCCTTTAGCCCTTGGTACCCATCCGTACTTCCTGCGCTTACCCCCCATTTTTCCCGCCTCCAGGGAACCACTCTTCGATAGCCCAGCTGCCCAAGGGGTATACTTCAATACCTCAGCGTCACTTACCTGCCGCCACATCACCAGTCCTGCTCCTCAACGACCTCCTCCTGCCGCGCCCGTCGCCCGGTTGCTCCTGACGTCGCCCGACCATGACGTCAGTAACCGGCCCCGTGGTAGGCCGTGACTCGGCCTCTGCTCCTGATTGACGTCCTCGCCCACCATCTGACCTTCCGCTCACCTCCGCTGGACGCCCAGGCCTTGCGCTACCTCTCCTGGACCTGGCGTCGTGCAGATCCGGACTGAGCCGTTCCGGTGGCCGCAACCCTCTGGTTGGACATCCTCTGGTCCTGTCCGCCGCCGCCTCTTCGCCTGGAACCGCCACTGCACCGCTGATCAGCCGCTCCTGGATCCACTCCTCACCGTTCTGCCTGAGACAACAGAGCCTCCATCAGGTAAGTGCTTGAAACATTCTTCCTTCCGTGCTGCTCCTAACTCTGCAATGACGTTCCAAGCCAGGGAGGGGTATTTATCCCCTCCCCTCTTCCTCCACCCCTACAGCGGAGCCTACCATTGCTCCCACAAAGAGGGGGGTCAAACTGCCCTCCACTCCAGACGTCGCCTGGGCTGCTCTTTCTGTCCATATTGAACTTTTTTTACCTATCTTTCTCTATTCCCTTTTCTGTCTTTCTCTGTTTCTTTTTCCTTCACCCTCTATTTCCTCATATGACACCCTTTGTTTCTCCATGTTCCACTCTCTACCTTGCAATCCCTTACCCCCCTTACCCCCCCCAACATTTTACTCAGGCTTTTCCCACTCCATTACAAAAATGAGTAAGAGTGGTATTTTCCTGGGGACGGTGGATGAAGGATTAAAGAGGAGCAAAAAAAGACTTGTTCTAAATGACAATTAAAGGGCCACTGTAAGTCAATATTTTCTATGCCTGTTACTAACTAAATACCCCAAATACGCTTTTTATCAATAGCATCTCATTACCATATATTTACTGTATATGCAAAATCTTGTGTGCTAATTTAATTGTTTTCCAAACCCACTCCATGGGTATCCTTCACTCCGTAACAATCCGTCTACAGTACCTAGGTTTCAAAATGGCGCTTAAAATTTGGTCTGCGCATGCCTTATTCCACACATCCTGTATGACTATAAACCATTCAGTATTTTCAAAAGGTGTTTTGTAATGTATTGGTTATATAGTTATATTATTGCAGGAAGTTGTTAAAATAATTGTAAAATTACAAAATTATAAAAATTGTTGTTATATACCATTATAAGTACATGTTTGGCAGTGCAAAGAGGGGTATAACTTAACGGAACAAGTTGCTACCATGCAATGTATTTTGATTCTTAAATGTGAGCAATGAAGAATTACATGTACACAAACTGTTTAAGTGCATATTAGTAATATGTCTTTAATAGTACAAATCAGGTTGTCAATAGGTTGTCAATCATTGTTAACCCCTGGCAAATGAAAAGTTTTTATCTCCTTTAAAAGTCCCATTAGCATTTAGGAGAACAGAGAGCTATGAGTACGAGACACCAGGCAAAACGCGTAAGCTTTAATATGAGCTTAAGGGGCATACCTGTTTGTCATGTCATATCCAAATAAAAGTTTGTGTTTTTAGTTGCTGCTTCTCCGGACTTTTTTGTATTACTGCAAGTTTGTGCAACGTCAACACACTCCCTGGAAGACTGCCTGGAACAGGGTAGACGCTTCGTCTAACTTCGTCTTCAATCCGTCATATTACGCATACGCATAAGAGCCGCATTTAAGCGCATGTGTATTGGGAATGATTAGGTAGATAATGAGATGCAAATAAACAAAATTTCATCGGTTTAAGTATTTTGAACACGCAGTGCCAAAAATTGTGGGCAGGATAACGTGACGTCATCGGCGAATAAAATATATATATTTTTATATTGTTCAGAATCTTTATTTTGGAGAAAATATAGGTCACTGGGTTTTAATTAATGTTTATTACCTTTAATATGTTTGTTGTTTGGCTTAAAAATGATAACAGAAAGTAATCCTCTAACAAGAGTTTCCCAATACAGTGAAGACAATTTTAATTCAGTAGATTGAAATATCATCTTAAAGGACAAGAAAACTACAATATTCAAGCAATGTACGGAAAGAAAAGGTAGACGTCTGATATCCAAGCAGGCAGCTCTTATAGTAATTTATAGATTAGAAATGTCAGACAATATAGCAAGTAGAATATAAATCCATCATCTAAACGGGATCAAACTCTAGCAACATGGGAAGCACCAAAAAACCAAGAGGTGAAAGTTTATTAAAACCATGGGAACTATCTATCAAGACAGCTGCTCCATAACCCTGTCCGCCTGCTCTGATGAGGCAGACAGGAATCGCCAGAATTCAACCCGATCGAGTACGATTGGCCGCGAGTCTGCAGGGGGCAGCGTTGCACCAGCAGCTCTTGTGAGCTGCTGGTGCAATGCTAAATACGGAGGGCGTATTGCTCTCCACATTCAGCAAGGTCTTGCGGACCTGATCCGCACTGTCGGATCAGGTCAGCAAGACCTTTGTTAAATTGGCCTCTAAGTATGTCCTAAGTTACTATTGATATACACAACACATAGCAAAACAACAGTCAAGCCCTCCATTTGCTAATATGTAATGCAGACAGGACTTAATGAAAAGCTGCAAGAACCCCTGCATGTGTACTCACTGCTTGTGTCACTCAAACTCCTGCTGCAATCACTGGTCTCCTGCATGTGTACTCACTGCTTGTGTCACTCAATCTCCTGCTGCAATCACTGGTCCCCTGCATGTGTACTCACTGCTTGTGTCACTCAATCTCCTGCTGCAATCACTGGTCCCCTGCATGTGTACTCACTGCTTGTGTCACTCAATCTCCTGCTGCAATCACTGGTCCCCTGCATGTGTACTGACTGCTTGCTTCACTCAAACTCCTGCTGCAATCACTGGTCCCCTGCATGTGTACTCACTGCTTGTGTCACTCAAACTCCTGCTGCAATCACTGGTCCCCTGCATGTGTACTCACTGCTTGTGTCACTCAAACTCCTGCTGCAATCACTGATCCCCTGCATATGCACTGACTGCTTGTGTCACTCAAACTCCTGCTGCAATCACTGATCCCCTGCATGTGCACTGACTGCTTGTGTCAATCAATCTCCTGCTTCAGTCACTGGTCCCCTGCATGTGTACTTACTGCTTGTGTCAATCAAACTCCTGCTGCAATCACTGATCCCCTGCATGTGCACTGACTGCTTGTGTCAATCAATCTCCTGCTTCAATCACTGGTCCCCTGCATGTGTACTCACTGCTTGTGTCACTCAAACTGCTGCTGCAATCACTGGTCCCCTCCATGTGTATTCACTGCTTGTGTCACTCAACCTAATGCTGCAATCACTGGTCCCCTGCATGTGTACTCACTGCTTGTGTAAGTCAAACTCCTGCTGCAATCACTGGTCCCCTGCATGTGTACTCACTGCTTGTGTCACTCAAACTCCTGCTGCAATCACTGGTCCCCTGCATGTGTACTCACTGCTTGTGTCACTCAAACTCCTGCTGCAATCACTGATCCCCTGCATATGCACTGACTGCTTGTGTCACTCAAACTCCTGCTGCAATCACTGATCCCCTGCATGTGTACTCACTGCTTGTGTCACTCAAACTCCTGCTGCAATCACTGGTCCCCTGCATGTGTACTCACTGCTTGTGTCACTCAAACTCCTGCTGCAATCACTGGTCCCCTGCATGTGTACTCACTGCTTGTGTCACTCAAACTCCTGCTGCAATCACTGATCCCCTGCATGTGTACTCACTGCTTGTGTCACTCAAACTCCTGCTGCAATCATTGGTCCCCTGCATGTGTACTCACTGCTTGTGTCACTCAAACTCCTGCTGCAATCACTGATCCCCTGCATGTGTACTCACTGCTTGTGTAAGTCAAACTCCTGCTGCAATCACTGGTCCCCTGCATGTGTACTCACTGCTTGTGTCACTCAAACTCTTGCAGCAATCACTGGTCCCCTGCATGTGTACTCACTGCTTGTGTCACTCAAACTCTTGCAGCAATCACTGGTCCCCTGCATGTGTACTCACTGCTTGTGTCACTCAAACTCTTGCAGCAATCACTGGTCCCCGGCATGTGTACTTACTGCTTGTGTCACTCAAACTCTTGCAGCAATCACTGGTCCCCTGCATGTGTACTCACTGCTTGTGTAAGTCAAACTCCTGCTGCAATCACTGGTCCCCTGCATGTGTACTCACTGCTTGTGTCACTCAATCTCCTGCTGCAATCACTGGTCCCCTGCATGTGTACTCACTGCTTGTGTCACTCAAACTCCTGCTGCAATCACTGGTCCCCTGCATGTGTACTCACTGCTAACAAAAGTTGGCTACAGCAAAGAAAAGGTTTCTTTAAGTGTAGACCAATATGTAGAACGTGCAACTTTGTTACTGAAGGGGATATAATAACTTCATCTGTGACACACAAACAACATAAAATCAACTTCTCAATTAATTGTGCAACTACCCATGTAATATATCTCCTTACCTGTAAACTCTGCTTTAAACAGTATACAGGCAAAACTTAAAGGCCACTCAAAGAAAGATTCTTAGAGCACTTAAGGAGTATTGAGGATGAGGAGTCAGATACCCCTGTAGCTAGGCACTTCAGGGATCTCCATAATTCAGATGTTAGTGCACTTACATTGCAAGGTATAGATGGTGTCCCCTTATGGAGAAGAGGGGGCAATAGAGAAATGAGTCTAGATAAGAGAGAAGTCTTCTGGATTTTTACCTTACAAACCAGCTACCCCTCAGGAATCAATAAGAGGCGAGACCTAGATTTATTTTTTTAATTTCTATTTATGCAGGCATAAATAATCAAAACAAAGTAAAGTGTTAATCAGAAAACTCAATACAACTAATATATTTATTAATTTATTTGTATATGACATCTAAGTAAGTTCATTTTGGACAGGAATTCTTTCTTTATACTTTATCATACTAATTGTAATACAATACATTTTCAGATAGACTTAATATTGCATTATTGTTAATATTTTAAACATAACTATATTGCTTCATTATAGAGTGCTACTCAACATGTTAAAGACAAACTAATATGATTACTATAATATTATGATATTTAAATTGTTTAACACGTAGTGGTTTTTCCTAGTTGTTAAATGTGTATAATACCTCTTTAA
Source organism: Bombina bombina (assembly GCF_027579735.1). Lineage (NCBI taxonomy): Eukaryota > Metazoa > Chordata > Amphibia > Anura > Bombinatoridae > Bombina > Bombina bombina. The sequence goes on along the minus strand of NC_069504.1, from coordinate 847,820,218 downwards.
GGAATTTACTGATTAAAAGGCAGGTGTTTGCAGGTGCACAGGTAAGCAGTGAACAAGTGCTGTTTGAGCAGGAAACATGTCTGCTCTGTGCACCTGCATCTCAACCAGGATGTTATCATGTCCTATTTAGGACAAATTGTTTCTTTTTAAATTTTGTCCCAACAAATATTTTTCACTTTTTACTTCAAGGACTTTGAGGGCTTTTTTCCTGTATGTGGATGTGTCACTCAAACACCTGCTGCAATCACTGGTCCCCTGCATGTGTACTCACTGCTTGTGTCACTCAAACACCTGCTGCAATCACTGGTCCCCTGCATGTGTACTCACTGCTTGTGTCACTCAAACACCTGCTGCAATTATTGGTCCCCTGCATGTGTACTCACTGCTTGTGTCACTCAAACACCTGCTGCAATCACTGGTCCCCTGCATGTGTACTCACTGCTTGTGTCACTCAAACACCTGCTGCAATCACTGGTCCCCTGCATGTGTACTCACTGCTTGTGTCACTCAAACACCTGCTGCAATCATTGGTCCCCTGCATGTGTACTCACTGCTTGTGTCACTCAAACACCTGCTGCAATCACTGGTAGGGTTGCCACCTGTCCCTTAAAATACAGAACACTTATAAGTTACACATGCTGCAGGGTGTGCAGGGAGGAATATGAATAGTGCTGTCCAGAAACACAATACATGTTCCTCCCTGCACACCCTGCAGCATGTGTAACTCATAAGTGTCCAGTAAAACATGGCTGAGGTGGCAACCCTAATCACTGGTCCCCTGCATGTGTACTCACTGCTTGTGTCACTCAAACACCTGCTGCAATCATTGGTCCCCTGCATGTGTACTCACTGCTTGTGTCACTCAAACACCTGCTGCAATCACTGGTCCCCTGCATGTGTACTCACTGCTTGTGTCACTCAAACACCTGCTGCAATCATTGGTCCCCTGCATGTGTACTCACTGCTTGTGTCACTCAAACACCTGCTGCAATCATTGGTCCCCTGCATGTGTACTCACTGCTTGTGTCACTCAAACACCTGCTGCAATCATTGGTCCCCTGCATGTGTACTCACTGCTTGTGTCACTCAAACACCTGCTGCAATCATTGGTCCCCTGCATGTGTACTCACTGCTTGTGTCACTCAAACACCTGCTGCAATCATTGGTCCCCTGCATGTGTACTCACTGCTTGTGTCACTCAAACTCCTGCTGCAATCACTGGTCCCCTGCATGTGTACTCACTGTTTGTGTCACTCAAACACCTGCTGCAATCATTGGTCCCCTGCATGTGTACTCACTGCTTGTGTCACTCAAACACCTGCTGCAATCATTGGTCCCCTGCATGTGTACTCACTGCTTGTGTCACTCAAACTCCTGCTGCAATCATTGGTCCCCTGCATGTGTACTCACTGCTTGTGTCACTCAAACTCCTGCTGCAATCACTGGTCCCCTGCATGTGTACTCACTGTTTTTGTCACTCAATCTCCTGCTATAATCACCGGCCCCCTGCATGTGTACTCACTGCTTGTGCCACTCAAACTCCTGCTACAATCACTTGTCCCCTGCATGTGTACTCACTGCTTGTGTCACTCAATCTCCTTCAGCAATCACTGGCCCCCTGCATGTGTACTCACTGCTTGTGTCACTCAAACTCCTGATGCAATCACTGGTCCCCTGCATGTGTACTCACTGCTTGTGTCACTCAATCTGCTGCTGCTACCACCGGTCCCCTTCATGTTTATACAAGGGTTTGCCTGATACTACCACTTACTATCTAAAGTGTTCTAAGCATTTGTAGAAAGAATACAACTCATAGCACTTTTTTATTGTGCTGCTGCTGGCTTGTACACACCATGAGAACTAGTGCAGAGAAGGGCATCTACTTATCAAGCCGTCAACCGCAAATACGCTGGAATTCTGCAGCGTATTTGTGGCGAGCCTGATTCCCCTTAGTTATCAAAGCCTACAGACCGGCAAAAGTAGAAATTTGTGACGTAACATATGATCCGCTGGTCTCAGTCCGACACAGATCGATGCTTACGTCACTACAGATGTTCCGAATGCAAGTTCGGCACTATCTGACTACTTTTGCTAGTTAACAAAAATCTACCAGGTACGCTCAGCACTATTCCAGCCCAGCGTACTTGGTTTTCAATTCGCCGCACTGGAGGCGGCGGATGCCATAGGAATCAATGGGAGTCTAAAAGCAGCGAAAGCTTATGTTCGCTACTGCCCGATATCCCATTGATTCATATGGGAGAATAAAGTTATGTTTACACCTAACACCCTAACATGTACCCTAACACTACACTAAAATTAAATTAATTCCCTAAATGAAATACAATAACATTATCTAAAGTACCAAAAAAACAAACACTAAATTACAGAAAATAATAAACAAATTAATTAAACAATAATTAAACAAATATTTTTAAACTAATTACACCTAATCTAATCCCCCTAACAAAATAAAAAGCCCCCCCCAAAATAAAAAAAGCCCTACCCTACACTAAATTACAAATAGCCCTTAAAAGGGCCTTTTGCTGGGAATTGCCCCAAAGAAATCAGCTCTTTTACCTGTAAAAAAAAATGACAAATCCCCCCCAACATTAAAACCCACCACCCACACAACCAACCATAGATCACCTTACCAGGAGAAGTCTTCACCTAACCGGGCCGAAGTCCTCAACGAATCCGGCAGAAGTGGTCCTCCAGACGGGCAGAAGTGGTCCTCCAGACGGGCAGAAGTCTTCATCCAGGCGGCATCTTCTATCTTCATCCATCCGGCGCGGAGCGGGTCCATCTTCAAGACATCCAACGCGGAGCATCCTCTTCATCCGACGGCTCTTCTGGAATGAAGGTTCCTTTAAATGACGTCATCCAAGATGGCGTCCCTTCAATTCTGATTGCCTGATATAATTCTATCAGCCAATCGGAATTAAGGTAGAAAAAATCCTATTGGCTGATACAATCAGCCAATAGGATTGAAGTTCAATCCTATTGGCTGATCCAATCAGCCAATAGGATTGAGCTGGCATTCTATTGGCTGTTCCAATCAGCCAATAGAATGCCAGCTCAATCCTATTGGCCAATTGCATCACCTACCTTAATTCCGATTGGCTAATAGAATTCTATTAGCCAATAGGAATTGAAGGCAAGCCATCTTGGATGACATCATTTAAAGGAACCTTCTTTCCAGAAGAGCCGTCAGATGAAGAGGATGCTCCGCGTCGGATGTCTTGAAGATGGACCCGCTCCGCGCCGGATGGATGAAGATAGAAGATGCCGTCTGGATGAAGACTTCTGCCCGTCTGGAGGACCACTTCTGCCGGATTCGTTGAGGACTTCGGCCCGGTTGGGTGAAGACTTCTCCCGGTAAGGTGATCTTCAAGGGGTTAGTGTTAGGTTTTTTTTAAAGGGGTATTGGGTGGGTTTTAGAGTAGGGTTGGTTGTGTGGGTGGTGGGTTTTAATGTTGGGGGGATTTGTAATTTTTTTTAAAGGTAAAAGAGCTGATTACTTTGGGGCAATGCCCCGCAAAAAGCCCTTTTAAGGGCTATTTGTAATTTAGTGTAGGGTAGGGCTTTTTTTATTTTGGGAGGGCATTTTTTATTTTGTTAGGGGGATTAGATTAGGTGTAATTAGTTTAAAAATCTTGTAATTTGTTTATTATTTTCTGTAATTTAGTGGGGGGGGGGGTTGTACTTTAGATAATTTTATTTAATTGTATTTAATTTAGGGAATTTATTTAATTATAGTGTAGTGTTAGGTGCAATTGTAACTTAGGTTAGGTTTTATTTTAAAGGTACCTTTGTATTTATTTTAGCTAGGTGGTTATTAAATAGTTAATAACTATTTAATAACTATTGTACCTAGTTAAAATAAATACAAACTTGCCTGTAAAATAAAAATAAACCCTAAGCTAGATACAATGTAACTATTAGTTATATTGTAGCTAGCTTAGGGTTTATTTTATAAGTAAGTATTTAGTTTTAAATAGGAATAATTTAGTTACTGATAGTAATTTTATTTAGATTTATTTAAATTATATTTAAGTTAGGGGGTGTTAGGGTTAGACTTAGGTTTAGGGGTTAATAACTTTAGTATAGTGGCGGCGACGTTGGGGACGGCAGATAAGGGGTTAATAAGTGTTATGTAGGTTGCGGCGGTGTAGGGGGCGGCAGATTAGGGGTTAATAAGTATAATGTAGGTGGCTCCGGGAGCGGCGGTTTAGGGGTTAAACACTTTATTAGTTGCGGGGGGGACTGTGAGCGGCAGTTTAGGGGTTAATACATTTATTAGAGTTGCGGTGGGCTCCGGGAGCGGCGGTATAGGGGTAAAACAGTTTAGTATAGTGTGGGTGTTTAGTGACAATTTACCAATAAAGCTGGGAAAAAGCCGAAGAGCAGCGAGATCGATGACTGTTAGTTAACAACAGTCCGCTGCTCATTGCCCCGTACTTGGTGCGCGGCTTTTTGACAGCTATTTTGGTAACTTTGGAGAACATATTCAGGTCCACGGCAGCAATGTTAGCCGATCTTAGGTGAGCGTATTGGTGCCGTCGAATGCAAGTAAGTTGACGGCTTGATAAGTAGATGCCAAGGTCTTGCAGCAAATATAAATATATATGTATATGATTATATATTTTAATTAATGACTCTTGCTCATATTTCTTCTTTATAATACATTTATTATCTAACGTTTTGGCCCCAGTTTGGGCCTTTGTAATAAACTATAACACTGTGCAATATTTATACCCTAAAGGTTAACAAAACCATACCCATTTCCCGGGTACATTACATCTCTGCCATCTAGCGGAAAATAATAGATACTGCAAACTTTTGTCCTTCGGGTGTACTTCCTCATTCTTCCTTATTTTTTCTTACTAGGAGAGATAAAATGTGCTTGAGAAAGAAAAAATCTTAGCGCACTATACAATTTACCCCTTGATAGCTATGTCGTTCTGGTTTCTCTACTAGATATTAATATGTACACAAGAAAAAAAGTGAGACAAAGCACTAACAAAAGCACATAGGGTCAGGGTCGGCTCTAAGGGGGGGCTTTGGGGGGCAATGCCCCCCCAAATGGAATGCTGTGCCCCCCAGGGCAAAAGAAGTGATTTTAAAAAAAAATATTTATTTATTTATTATTTTTTTTTTACATTTTAAAAGTGACGGAACGTCCAGTGGCTGCAAATGGTTGATGCGACATTTGGGACCCTGGACGTTCCGTCACTTTTAAAATGTAAAAAAAAAAAAAATCTCTTTACTCTTTAGCTAATCTCTTTACTCTCCTCTATTTACAACCAGATAACAAATAAAGTTGCATTTCCCTGCTGGTGCTCTCACAGTTAACCTAGGGCTTGCAATGCCCCTCCTCCTGCTAGCCCACTTACTACAGAGCTGAAGTGAGATGATGACATCATCAGACCTCTGCAGGAAGTGCTGGGAGAAGCTAACAGTCAGTGAGAGGGAAGGCAGTAGTAATTTTGTGAAAACACAGCCGAATAACCAATATGTGTGTGAGGGTAGTATCCCTTCCCTATTGTGCTTTATATCCTGGCAGACACAGATAAAGAAGCAAATGTGAAATTCCTTGGTTTCCCCACTGCAGGTCACACAAAACAAGTGTGTATTGTGCCTGCTTTATCTGCAGTGATCAGTGTAAAATGTGTGTCAGATTATAGGTGCTCAAATATACACAATTCAAATGTAGCTGTGGGACAATGAGTGAAATAGCCTTATGTTTATTATTTAAATGTTTCAAAACATCTCCTATTTGTCCCCAAGGTTGTTTTATTATATATATATATACATACATATATATATATATATATATATATATATATATATATATATATACACACACACACACATACATACATACACACAATACACACACTGTGTGTATATATATATATATATATTGTTTGTGTGTATATATATATATATATATATATATATATATATATATATATATATATATATATATATATATACATATATACCATGTGTGTGTGTGTGTATATGTGTCCACTGGCTGTGTCATATGTGGGAGACATTCCTGAGATATGACAAATGTAACCCCTGCACTGCCATAAATCTGGTAAATGTAACTGCTGCGGCACTGCCAGACATCTTATAAATGTAACCCCTATACTCCTTGAGATATAACACATGTAACTGCTGCACTTCCAGAAATATAAACAAATCTAACCCCTGCACAGCCAGAGATCTGATAAATGTAACCCCTGGACTGCCACAGTAGGTCTGCTCTTATTTTGACTCTCATACATGCTTTTTAAATGCGTGCCCCCTCGTGAAAAAAAAAATGCCCCCCCCATTTCATTTGTTCTGGAGCCGACCCTGCATAGGGTAAATACCTGCAAGTTGTATCTATCAGAACTTCAATATAAATATAGTTTTGTGCTCTAATAATGTTATAGACACTTGATGAAATAAAGACTTTATAATATATATTTTATCTAAAAAGTAAGGACGTCTCCTTGAATATATGATGTGAATAATTCAATAATACAATGTTCATAATTCACGCACATTTTCTGTTCTCTCATTCAATCTAAGTAGCAGCTCACACCTGCAAGAAGTTAAGAATCAGAATGGAACTGTTTGAAGTACGCAATAACCTACTTTCAGACGGCTAGATTAAGTTTTGCGGTATGGCTTTTAACGCTGAAAAAAAGGCAATTCCAGCGTAATGGCCAGGAAAGCATATTACGACTCGTGTCGGTATAGCTATACCGCAAGCATTTTTGCCTGTAACGCAATGTCTATTCCGCACTCAAAAAAATTATGTTTTTGTGTGGGATTTTCATAGCGTCGGTATTACAGGTTGTGCATTCAGGCTAAAAAGCTTGCATTACAGCCTATACCAACACGAGCCATACCCCCATCTGAGAGCAGTAGTTATGGATTTTGCAAAACAAAAGTCATAACTAAAGTGTTACAATGTACACTAACACCCATCAACTACCTATTAACCCCTAAACCGCAGCGCTCCCTCATCGCAAACACTATTTTAAACTTACTAACCCCTAATCTGCCGCCACCCACATCGCGACTATTAAATAAACCTAATAACCCCTAATCTGCTGCCCACCCACATCGTCAACACTATTTAAATATATTAACCCCTAATCCACCGCTCCCCGACATCGCCTCCACTATAATAAAGTTATTAACCCCTAAACCTCCGGACTCCCACATCGCCGCCATTAAATAAACCTATTAACCCCTAAACTTCCGGTCTCCCACATTGCTGCTACTAAATATACATATTAACCCCTAAACTGCCAGCCACCCACATCGCAAAACACTAAATTAAACTATTAACCCCTAAACCTAACACCCCCTTAACTTAAAATTAAAATTACAATATAACTACCTTAAATTAAATAAAAACTTACCTGTGAAATAAAAATAAACCTAACATTAAACTATCAATTAACCTAACATTACTATTCTAATAAAATAAAAAAAATACTTCTAATTAAAAAATCTAAATACAAATTTTAAAAAACCTAAAACTACGAAAAAATTAAAAAATTCGAAATGATCAAACATAAAAACAATTACACCTAATCTAATAGCCCTATAAAAATACCCCCCAAATAACCCCCCCCCTAGCCTACAATAATCTACCAATAGCCCTTTTGTAGGGCATTCCCCTAAGTTAAACAGCTCTTTTACCTGTAAAAAAAATACAAAATCCACCACCCAACCAACCCCCCAAAATAAAAAAATCTAACTCTAAAAAAAAACAACTAAGCTACCCATTGCCCCTAAAGGGGCATTTGTATGGGCATTGCCCATAAAGGGCATTCAGCTCTTTTTCACTGCCCTTAACCCCTTAAGGAAACAGCTTCTGTTTGCTTAATGCTTCCATGACGGAATAATTCCGTCATTGGTCATTAAGGGGTTAAACGGGCATTCAGCTATTTTACAAAAGCCCAAAGCCCTAATCTAAAAAAAAACACGCAAAAACCCCCCAAAAAAACTAACACTAACCCCAGAATATCTACTCACAGTTCCTGAAGTCTGGACATCCATCTCCATACAGGCGGCAAGAAGTCTTCATCCAGGCGGTGATATCTTCATCCATCCCAGGGGCGTCTTCTATTTTCATCCTGGTGGCGCGGAGCGGAGCCATCCTGGAAGCCGATCCCATCCTGTGCGGAGTGTCCTCTTCATACAGTCACCGCCGTACACTGAAGTTGAAGTTCTGAAATCCTATTGGCCGTTCAAAACAGCCAATAGGATGAGAGCTACTGAAATCCTATTGGCTGATCGGGTTGATTTCTGTCCGCTGCCTCAGAGCAGGCAGACAAGTTATGGAGCAGTGGTCTTTAGACCGCTGCTTCATAACTTCTGTTTCCGGCGAGCCTGAAGGCTCGCTGGAAACAAGGGGCATCAAGCTTAATATGGAACTTGATATATTGGCCCCTTAGACTGGATACACAGAACACAGTGAAACAAAGGGGACGGCACCAACAACCTACCACTTACAAAAGACAAAAGACAGATTTATGGAACAAAAAAAAAATTAGAGTGTCCCTGTAACAAATAGATACACACCACTAACAAATGAAGAGGGGAATCAAGCAACATACCAAACAAGAGATATGAGGAGATTAAATCTCCCCTTCAAGGAACATCAACATATTTTTTAGATAAAGGTCTAATATCAAGAACCCCACGAATAAACAGAAAAATAAATTTAGAGGAAATAGGGGGGGAATTCGGACAAAATCTAAAAAGGTGGAGATAGATGAGAAAGGTATCTTCAATTTAAGCAAAACAATATTATCACAAGAGGAAAAAAGAGTTTTAAAATTAGGTTTATCCTTTGCACCAACCAAAAGATTGAACAAATTTGAAACACACATACAGTACATATAAATCAATTTGTATGGAAATGAACACTTAAAAGGGATTTCTTAAAAAATCTGATAGGACGTGAGTACAACAAAGAAACACAGAATGAGATAAATACCCCCACAATTAGACACACTAAATTGAAGCCGAGATCATCTTTCTATCCCATTTATGACAAAAGAAGTAATGTAGAAGTTTTTGAAAAATGAGTTCAAAAAGATGTTGCAAAATTTAATCACAGAAAAAAGAAGATCCCATATAATCTTAATAGGAATGGAAAAGCCATATTAGATAGGTTAAAAAAATAATAGACATTACGATCAAACCTGCCGATAAGGGTGGTAGGATCGTAATTATGGACACTGAATATTATCTCTTAGAATCCCAACATTTATTGGATGATAAAACAACTTATATAAAGAGTTGAAATTGAACCCTATCAAAAATATTTCCAATATGTTTACAATATTACTAACAGAGACCAAAACTCTTAATGTGCTGAGCAATAAAGAATTTAATTTTATACTCTGACATCCGAAAATGGCTATTTTTTTTTTTTTCCAAAGATCCATAAATACTTAAAAACCTCCAGGAAGACCTATAATTTCCAGAAAAGGCTCTATTACAGCAAACCTATCGCAATACATAGATAGTCAGTTACATAATGATGTAAAAGAATTACCAACATATTTAAAATACACTTCACAAGTATTAAACATATTGTAGGATATCCACTGGGACGAAAACTATATCCTTGCAACTTCTAATGGTATAATACATGAAAAAGGATTAGAGGCAGTAGAATTATATTTGAATAAAGACACTAACATTTTGCAGGAACAAAGAGATTTTATCTTAAAAGGGATAGAATTCATTCTAACGAATAATGTGTTCTCATTTAACAATAAACTATATATCCAAATTAGGGGGGTGCAATGGGTACGAGGTTTGCACCCAGTTATGCAAACCTATTAATGGTTTATTGGGAAAAAACATTTTTTGGAGACCCACAGTCTGGGCACAAACCTCGTACTCTTTAAACGGTACATTGACAATGTGCTTATTATATGGAATGGAGATGAAAATGGTTTAAAACAGATGTTCAATTATATGAATTCTAACAATGATGGATTGAGTTTCACTTATAATATGAGCAGGGGAACTATAACATTTCGTGATTTAGATATTTTTGTGGAAGATAATAGCATACACACAAAGAATCATTTTAAGGCAGTAGATCAATAATTATGTCCACTCCAACAGCTGTCATTAAATACAGTGGATTACCAACATTCCAAAAGGGCAGTGTCTACATATTAGGAGACACTGTACAAAACTAACTGATTATGAAACTCAGATAAAAGTTTTAGAAGATTGTTTTATAGAAACGGTATACGACTCTGAGAAGATTAAACTAACTGTACAATATGGAAAAGAAACCAATGGAAACAATAGATTAAGTGAACTTTAAGAGGTGAATGGTTAAGAAAAACTAAAGATACCCCTCAAAACAAATTTTAATTTGCGAATATAGGGCAATTGAAAAAATTGTGAACAAGCACTGGCATGTAATAAAGGAAGACCCCATTTTAGGGAACAGAATAACTGATAGCCTGAAATGTATTTATAGGAAGGGAAGAGACTTAAAAAACATTCAGGCCCCTAGTGAATTTAATCCTAAGAAAAATGTTGTAGATTGTGACTTGACAGGTAAAAGAATAACTGGTTTCTTCCCTTGCTATAGCTATAGTAGTAAAAGAAAAGAGGTTATTTCGACAAATAACAACAGAATACACAAAATCACAGACACCATAAGATGTAGCGGGTCAAGGTGTTATTTATCTACTTCAGTGTACATGTAAGCTACTTTATTTAGGAGAAATGACAAGATCCCTCTGTACTCAAATTCAAGAACACTTATGGAGTATTGAGAAGGGTGAACATTTATGAACATTTTATGAAATTTATGAATGAACATTTTAAAATAGTACACAACAATAATATTAAAAACCTTTCATATGCCCGTAGATTAAAAAAGTAAAAAAAACCTTGGAGAGGGGTAATTATGAAAAATTATTATTAAGAAAGGAAGCCAAATTAATATATGATATCGGGACTCTATTCCCCAAGGGTTTGAATTCAGAGCTTGAATTAAATACTTTTTTATTAGATTAATATATTTTGAATACTCCGAATATTTATACAGTTGAGAGTGTTTAGTATGTACCAAAAAGCTTACCTTTTGTTGTTCACCTGATCCCTATCTCTCTTTAATTTTTAATTCTGTATTTAAATGATATTTTGTAATTGTATATATTCATTGTGATACCACCTTAAAAGGAGAGACTTAGGGGCATATTTATCAATGTGCAAGCAGACATTATACGAAGTAGTGTATCATGTCAGCCGCACATCGATAAATGGCGACAGCATACGCTGTCGGCATTTACCATTGCACCAGCAGTTCTTGTGAACTGCTGGTGCAACGCCACCCCCTGCAGATTCGTGGCCAATCGACCCTTAGCAGGGGGTGTCAATTAACCCGATCATATTCGATCGGGTTGATTTCTGTCCGCCATCTCAGAGCAGGCAGACAAGTTATGGAGCAGCGGTCTTTAGACTGCTGCTTCATACCTTCTGTTTCCGGCGAGCCTGAAGGAAACAAGGGGCATTGGGCTCCATGCGGAGCTTTATAAATATGCCCTGTAGAGTTAAAGATAAATACTATATACCACCTTAAACTATAGTAGATGATAGGTGCAATATTTGAATAAAGATCATGTAATGGTAATCAATATCCAATTAAAAGAGATGTTAGGGGATTTAAAGTTTAATGGAACCCTCAAAACTTCAGTCTTAAAAAAGCCTATGACAAGCAAAATTTTGAGGCACCAGTACCCCAACAATTCACACTCTGCGCAGAGTACTACAATATAATGAAATTAAGCACAAACCCTACTAGATGTAACCACAGCACCGCAAATACTATTATTATCGTAAGACGAGTGCACAGGATTGGATAAGGCCGAGTCACGTGACTGGTAACAGCTGAGTCACATGACTAGTGACGTGGAGAACCAGTGAACGCTCCTAAGCCAGGGAAATAAGAGCTGCTGGACGCAGTGAGAAGAGGCTGATTCTTTCAGTGCTACAAGCACCGGACTGATTGAAAGAGGTTCTGGTTTGAGTCATTCTTACAAATTACTAGCAGCCAAAGGGATAGTAAGAAAATAACATCAACCAAGGTAACCACAATGAAGGTAATCATATTAAGGTATACTTTACACATGTTGTAATCCAATTAAAGGGACAGTTTACACCAAAAGTTTTCTTATTTTAAAAGATAGATAATCCCTTTATTACACATTCCCCGTTTTTGCATAACCAACACAGTTATATTAATATACTTTTTACCTCTGTGATTACCTTGTATCTAAGCCTTTGCAGACAGCTTCCTTATCTAAGTGCCTTTGACAGACATGCAGTGCAGTCAATCAGTGAAGACTCCTAAATAACTTCACGGGAGTGAGCACAATGTTATCTATATGACACACATGAACTAACACTGTCTAACTGTGAAAAACTTTCAAAATGCTTTGAGCTAGGAGGCGGTTTTCAACAGTTTAGAAATCAGTTTGAGCCTAGCTAGGTTTAGCTTTTCAAAAAATACCACCAAGGGAACAAAGCAAATTTGATGATAAAAGTAAATTGGAAAGTTGTTTAAAATTGCATGCCCTATCTGAATCATGAAAGTTTAGTTTGGACTTTACTGTCCCTTTAAGGGAATTTATTGCAAACGAACATCCAACTTCTGGCAATATATTCTTTCCTCACATGAATATTCATTCCATCTCTGCATTTTATATATACAATTATTAAGGAGATCCTGTGTCACACATCATTTTTAATGTGATTTTTTTAAGGTGGGATTAATATACATTTTTCTGGACATTATTATTTTTTCTAGAAACTAGTTTTATTGCATGAACATTGCATTATTGAATTATTCACATTATATATTCAATGAGAAGTCCTCACTTTTTAGATAAAATAAATATTATAAAGTATTTATCTCATCAAGTGTTTATAACATTATTATAGCACAAAACAATATTTATATTGAAGTTCTGATCGTAACCACTTGCAGGTATTTACCCTATGTGCTTTTGCTAGCGCTGTATCTAACTTTTTTTCCTTAGGAGAGATAAAATGGAATGAGATAAATGTATCTTAATCCAGTGTACTAAACAAAACAATAATTTTTTTGATTCAACATATATCTTATATATGATCACCACAATGTTTCAGACTCTTTCCAATTCATTAAGTCATATTAACCAGCCCAATTGTCTTAAAGAAACAAGAAAAAGATAAATAGGCATTTAAACCCTTTGGATATACTGGGGCCGATTTATCAACCCTCTGTCGGTGTCAGGGTTGGCAGCTATACCTTTAAGCAGAGGCTACTTAAGTCTGCTCCTCCCCCTTCCACCTGCCAATTAATGTTTAGTATACTGACTCCTCACCTTGAGAAGACATCTAACTAAATCTCCAGGCTACAACCAACTAGAATATCTACTTTTACAAATTGGAACACTGCTTGCTGTAGTAGCGGTTTGACGATAACAACAGACTGTCCGCATATACCTCCTGTTCCACTCTCTGTTAAACAGGCAAGCTCCGGTGTCTAACCGGCAACTACTTAACCTCCAGACAAACCGACTCAACTTACTAAAGCAGGACTTACCTGGTAACAGATTCTTATTTAATACCGGAGCCCCCGCGGGTATCCGCGCTCAACTACAAACAAACCAAATTCCTCAGCATACACACGCTGCCTGTCAGCAATTCCGCTTCTCTGATTGGAGGATCCGAGCACACCTACTTTCTGTGAGGTCTGTGGCTGCAGCGGTAACACTTCTCCCCTCTCAGTACAAACACATGCTGTTCGAGGATTCACAGCTAACAACCTCTCACTAAGGTGACTCAGGCTGCAGCGGTCACAACTCTCCCTCACAGTACAGTTACATGCTTACTCTGTTTGCACATTACCTTGTCTAATTCAAACTGGGGATAAATAGGAACTAACGGACTGTTTCCTCAATTCATTCAAGTACCTTTACTGAAGTACATTTATACTACAATTCTTATTCAACCAAGAACTATACCTAAATCAATTCTCAACTACAGGTTCCCTTACCTGTCTCCAGTAACAAGGATTACATGAGCACCTCATAGGTTGTTATAGAGCGTAATAGTCAAATACATCTATCTGCAGTTGTGATCCACATCACAATACAAAGGGTAATACTCCACACCCTAACATATTAATCGGCCATACTCATGGATCCAGCAGATATACCTACAGTAGTCTACAACCTCACTCAGACGGTTGAAAGACTTTCACAAGGCATGAGAGAACTACAAGTTCAAAATGACAGCCTCAGAGCAGCTGTAAGAGACAGCACACCGGAACCTCATGTGTGCTTACCTGAAAAATTCACTGGGGACAGGAAACTTTTCAGGCAATTCAGAAACGCCTGCTACCTTCTGTTCCAAATGAAACCCAGGACCTACCATACTGAGAGGCTCAAGGTGATGACTGTAATATCCTTTCTCACTGGGGAGCCTAGAATATGGGCAGATACCTTCTTCGAGAACGATGATCCAATACTGGGCTCGCTTACAGATTTCTTCAATGAGATGAGTGCTCTGTATGAGGATACCCAGAAGCAACTTACGGCTGAAGCAAAAATGCGCTCACTTAGACAGGGCAGACGCCCTGTGGAAGAATACCTCTCTGAGTTCAAGCTTTACACAAAAGATTCAGAGTGGAGTCAGGTTGCTCTGCGCAATCAGTACCGTCTAGGTCTATCCGACGCTTTAAATGACGAACTCGCCCGAATTGAAATACCATCCACACTTGAAGGTTTGATGGCTTTGACAATTCAGATTGATAGGAGACTTCGTGAGAGGAAATCCGAGCGCCAACAGTCTGAGGGTACCCCAAATTTCTACACCTCACCTCTACCTTCTAAGGAGATTACAACCCCTATTGAAATTGGTTTTACCAAGGGACCATTAACCATGGAAGAAAGACACCGCAGGCAACAGAAGAATTTATGTATGTACTGCGCATCTCCTGCACACCCAGTGAAGGATTGTCCACTGCTACAACGCCAGAAGAGAAGTAAGCTACAATACAATAACTATTGCATGACTAATAAGATTATGAACGCTGCTTACTGTACTATTTCTCTCTTTTTACAGTGGGAACAGCGAGCTCTACAAACTGAAGCCATCATAGACTCGGGAGCTTACTCCAATTTCTTGGATCTGTCACTAGCTAAGAAAAATAAAATACCACTAATTATGAAAGCAAACCCAGTGTCTATCCGTGTTATTGATGGTACTTTAGTCAATTCTGGTCCAGTAACTCATCACACCATCCCACTCAAGGTGACATTGGGTAAGGGCCATACTGAATACATCACTTTTGATATACTCCCATCTCCTCTTTTCTCAGTGGTTTTAGGTCTCTCATGGCTTCAAAAACACCAGCCCAGTATATCATGGCACACTCTCAAGGTCGAATTGAATTCACCCTACTGTCTTGAATCTTGTTATTCTCATCAACAGCAGTTACTCCTCACACAAGATTCTATTCCATTGGAATATCAGGACTACTTAGATGTATTCAGTTAGAAACAAGCTGAACACCTACCACCACATCGTATATATGACTGCCCCATAGAGCTTCTACCTGGTTCTACCATACCCTATGGGCACATATATCCACTTTCGCAACCCGAATTGGAGCACCTTAAAACCTATCTGGACGAGAACCTTAAAAAGGGTTTCATTAGACCTTCCACTTCCCCTGCAGGAGCCGGGATTTTCTTTGTATGGAATAAGGACAAGTCCTTACGACCTATCATAGATTAACGGGAGTTGAACAAGAGGACAAAGAAGAATAGATACCCTCTCCCTCTCATTCCCGAGTTAGTGGAAAGACTAAGCAAGGCAACTATCTATACGAAACTTGATCTTAGGGGTGCTTATAACTTGGTCAGGATCAGGGAAGGCGATGAGCGGCTCACTGCCTTCAGGACTCGGTATGGGCTCTATGAATATCTGGTTATGCCTTTCGGGCTCTGCAATGCCCCCGCCACGTTTCAATATTTCGTAAACGATATCTTCAGAGATCTATTGGATGTGTGCCTCGTCATCTATCTGGACGATATCCTGATCTATTCAGACAATTTAGAGGACCACCAGAAACATGTGCGTTGGGTTTTGGATCGACTAAGAACCCATCAGCTGTACGCCAAGCTTGAAAAATGTTCATTCCACACTCAAGAAATTACATTCCTTGGTTATAACATTTCTTCCTCAGGAGTTCGTATGGAAGATGGAAAAATAGAAGCCATTCAAAAGTGGCCTATCCCCACCAGCAGGAAAGAGGTACAACGATTCCTTGGCTTCGCAAATTTCTACAGGAAATGTATTAAAGGGTTTTCCAACATAGCCAAACCATTATCAAGTCTTACAGGTTCTCTGACACCTTTCCTTTGGACTTCAGAGGCTCAACAGGCTTTTGATCTCCTCAAAAGATCCTTCACAACTGCTCCCATACTCCAATTTCCGGATACTAAGCTCCAGTTCATTTTAGAAGTCGACGCATCAGATTACGCTCTGGGGGCTATACTTTCCCAAAGGAGTTCTCCAAATGATCCCATACATCCAGTGGCATTTTATTCCAGACTCATGTCTGCACCCGAAAGGAACTACCCAGTGGGAGAAAAGGAGCTATTAGTTATCAAGGCCTCATTGGAACATTGGCGGCATCTATTGGAAGGGACCTCCTATCCTATTCTGATCTACACGGATCATAGGAATTTAGAATACCTTCAATCCAGCAAGACACTATCTGCCCGCCAGTTACGTTGGAGTCTGTTTTTTACCAGATTCCAGTTCCATATCACTTATCGCCCTGGCAAAAGGAACGGTAAGGCAGACGCTCTCTCTAGACATCTCCGACCTCCCGATCAAACCATACCAGATCAACCCATCCTTCCTCCTGACCGGTTCTTAGGCGTTCTGAAGGATTCTTATCACTCATTACGCTCTCACCAGCATAAAGATACCACCTATCCGAAAGATCTTCAGCAAGTGGATTGAACAATACATCAGATGTTATTGTGCACATCAACAGGATGATTGGGTCTCTAACCTACCAATGGCCGAATATTCCTACAACAACATCTTGAACAGTTCGACAAAAAGTACCCCATTCTTCGCCAACTATGGGTACCATCCAACCTTCCATCTATTCCCTAGTCTCAATACCACATCACCTGTGATAGATGACACAGCTAATTCCATGATAGAAGTTTTCAACTTCCTAAAGGATAACATCAGAAATGCTCAAGAAACACAAAAATGTTACTACAACCAGAAGAAACAGAAACCTCCTGAGTACCAGATTGGTGACCTTGTGTGGCTCTCCACACGACATCTGAAACTTAAAACCCCCAGTAGGAAGTTCTCTCATTTATTCATCGGTCCCTATGAAGTAACCAAGGTGGTGAACGTTAATGCTGTGACCCTAAAATTACCTCCAGAAATCCCTGTTCATCCTACATTCCATGTTTCCTTGCTGAAACCTTACATCCCGACAAGACTTCAGACGAATACTTCGACCGCTCCTCCTATTGTAGTGGATGACACTGTTTATCTTCTGTCCTCGACTCCAGACGTTTCCGTGGCGTACTGCAGTACTTGATCCACTGGAAGGGGTTTTCAGAAGATGAGGATTCCTGGGAGCCCTCCTCTAACATCAACGCATCCCGTCTCATTGCTCGATTCCACAGACTCCATCCGGATAAGCCGGCTCCTTCTGCTGCTGGGCAGCAGATTTGATAGGGGGACCTGTCAGGGTTGGCAGCTATACCTTTAAGCAGAGGCTACTTAAGTCTGCTCCTCCCCCTTCCACCTGCCGATTAATGTTTAGTATACTGACTCCTCACCTTGAGAAGACATCTAACTAAATCTCCAGGCTACAACCAACTAGAATATCTACTTTTACAAATTGGAACACTGCTTGCTGTAGTAGCGGTTTGACGATAACAACAGACTGTCCGCATCTACCTCCTGTTCCACTCTCTGTTAAACAGGCAAGCTCCGGTGTCTAACCGGCAACTACTTAACCTCCAGACAAACCGACTCAACTTACTAAAGCAGGACTTACCTGGTAACAGATTCTTATTTAATACCGGAGCCCCCGCGCTCAACTACAAACAAACAAAATTCCTCAGCGTACACACGCTGCCTGTCAGCAATTCCGCTTCTCTGATTGGAGGATCCGAGCACACCTACTTTCTGTGAGGTCTGTGGCTGCAGCGGTAACACTTCTCCCCTCTCAGTACAAACACATGCTGTCTGAGGATTCACAGCTTACAACCTCTCACTAAGGTGACTCAGGCTGCAGCAGGAACACCTCTCCCTCACAGTACAGTTACACGCTTACTCTGTTTGCACATTACCTTGTCTAATTCAAACTGGGGATAAATAGGAACTAACGGACTGTTTCCTCAATTTATTCAAGTACCTTTACCGAAGTACATTTATACTACAATTCTTATTCAACCAAGAACTATACCTAAATCAATTCTCAACTACAGGTTCCCTTACCTGTCTCCTGTAACAAGGATTACAGGAGCACCTCATAGGTTGTTATAGAGGGTAATAGTCAAATACATCTATCTGCAGTTGTGATCCACATCACAATACAAAGGGTAATACTCCACACCCTAACAGTCGGACATGATCCGATCAGTGGATCATGTCCGACAGACATCGCTGAATGCGGAGAGCAAAACACTCTCCGCATTCAGCATTGCACCAGCAGCTCTTGTGAACCCGTCAATTAACCCGATCGTATTCAATCGGGTTGATTTCCCGCGATGTCTGTCCACCTCCTCAGAGCAGGCAGACAGGTTATGGAGCAGTGGTCTTTAGACCGCTGCATCATAACTGGTGTTGCCCCACTGTGTCTAGCTCTGAGATCCATTTTGCTTCCCTTTGTAATAAAATCTTCACATGGACTCTGATACTACCTCTTACTATCTGAAGTGTTCTAAGCAGTTTGTAATATTTAATTTATTCGCTTTTAGAAATGTAACTTAAGTTTATGTTGCTCTTTTGTATACAGACCCCAGGAGTCACTGATTACTATGGGAAAAGGTACAGTGAGCGAGGTTTACTGATACAGTGAAAGAGGAAACAGAATAAACTGTTTAATTTGATACTTGTGTCTCCTAGAGGTACTTTAGTTCTGCAGAGTTAAATGTAACTGGGCAGCTTGTGCTTGGTATATTCCTTTATTGTGGAATAATAATATTACTCAGCTTGCTTGAAGTCTTCACACACACACACACGGTTAATACATGCACACAGTGAATCACACATTAAAAGTAATAGAGCCGGATAATATTTACAAAGCTCTGACTGCGTGTAACTCGGTACTACTGAGTCCCCAACAAAGTACACAAACTCACTGGTACTGCGAGGAACTAGAAATGGATAGTAATGTCCCGGAATATACAGTTCAGAAAGGCAGTTTAATATATATATATATTAGTTAGTACCTGTATCCACCGTGGAGCGTTGTTTGCTTGAGCTGCAGCGAGTGTGTGCGTGACTCACTTCCGGTCCCGCGGTTGCTGTGTCCTCGATGCTGAATGTAATCAGATGGCTGACTCCTGTCAGCGTGAAGGTAAGGGATTTCTAAGTGAAATAGGAGTTCCGAGCAAAGTAAATTCCTGTTATCAGAGGAGAGAGTGAATAGGAGACAAGATCATATCGTAACAAGGTGATAGGAGTTAGATCCCAAACAGATAAAAACTGTTGGACGACAAAAGAGCCAGAAGGTGTTGTTCACTGATGATGTGAACCGTAAGTCGTTCAATATTCAGGCAAAGAGTGAATGAAACAGGAAGCCTTATAAAGGGTCAGAGGTGAAGAAAGGGATAGACCTTAAAGGTATATCACACAGTTCTAGTGTTAGAAAGAATACAACTCACAGCACTTTTTTATTGTGCTGCTGCTGGCTTGTACTACTACTACTTTAACTTTATTTAGGCTGGATTACAAGTTGAGCGTGAAATATCGCTTATGCTAAAGTGATATTTGCGCTCAACTAATACCAGCGCACGCTAAGGTGTGAGGGTATTTCAAGTGAGGTTCTAGATAGGAGAGTGTATAGGGGCGTTGTTTCCAGCTTAAGGGATTGTGCGTATCTATGTGACCTTGTAATGGTTTAAAAGTGAAATTAGAGGTGCCAATATTTAGTATATTCAAAAAAAAAATTTTTAATAAACTTAATGTGATTAAATTAGTTCTACATTAAGTTTATTAAAAAAAAATTTTTTTGAATATACTAAATATTGGCACCTCTAATTTCACTTTTAAACCATTACAAGGTCACATAGATACGCACGATCCCTTAAGCTGGAAACAACGCCCCTATACACTCTCCTATCTAAAAAATCACACTTATAAGACCCAAGGATCTTACATTAATAGGGTGTTCGGGATCTTTTATAGTTCCAGCGCTCTACTCATTCACACTAATTAAATACTATTTCAAGTGAGGTGCAATTGCAATAAAGCATTGCGCTCATGAGAGTGCTCTCCCATAGGCTCCTATGGAACCCTTGTTCTCATGCCGTGAAACATGCCATGAGAACTAGCGCAGCGAAAGGGGTAAGTCGTATAGCAAATATAAATATATATGTATAGGATTATATACATATATAGTGATGTCACGAATAGTTCGCCGGCAAATAGTTCCCGGCGAACATAGCATGTTCGCGTTCGCCGCGGACGACGAACATATGCGATGTTCAATCCGCCCCCTATTCTTCATCATTAAGTAAACTTTGACCCTGTACCTCACAGTCAGAAGACACATTACAGCCAATCAGCAGCAGATCCTCTCTCCCAGACCCTCCCACCTCCTGGACAGCATCCATTTTAGATTCATTTAGAAGCTGCATTCTTAGTGAGAGGAGGGACAGTGTAGCTGCTGCTGATTTAATAGGGAAATCGATAGCTAGGCTAGTGTATTCAGTGTCCACTACAGTCCTGAAGGACTCATCTGATCTCTGCTTTAAGGACAGCAACCCAAAAAGCCCTTTTTAGGGCTAGAACATCAGTCTGCTTTTTTTTTTCCCCTGTGTAATCTAATTGCAGTTGCCTGACTGCCAGCGTGTGTGTCAGGCTTACAGCGTATACTGCACCCACTTGCCCAGTGCCACCACTCATATCTGGTGTAACAGTAGTGTACATTTAAAAAAAACAACACTTTTTTGACTGTGAAATAATAGCAGACAGCTGCCAGTACCCAAGATGGCCACCAATAAGGCAGATGGGGAGGGTTAGAGAGCTGTTTTGGGGGGATCAGGGAGGTTAGGGGCTAAGGGGGGATGCTACACCACAGCATATGTAAATATGCTAAAAAAATTACAAAAAAATTTAAAAACCTTTTATTTTAGTACTGGCAGACTTTCTGCCAGTACTTAAGATGGCGGGGACAATTGTGGCGTGGGGGAGGGAAGGGAGCTGTTTGGGAGGGATCAGGGGGTCTGATGTGTCAGGTGGGAGGCTGATCTCTACACTAAAGCTAAAATTAACCCTGCAAGCTCCCTACAAACTACCTAATTAACCCCCTTCACTGCTAGCCATAATACACGTGTGATGCGCAGCAGCATTTAGCGGCCTTCTAATTACCAGAAAGCAACGCCAAAGTCATATATGTCTGCTATTTCTGAACAAAGGGGATCCCAGAGAAGCATTTACAACCGTTTGTGCCATAATTGCACAAGCTGTTTGTAAATAATTTCAGTGAGAAACCTAAAATTGCGAGAGAGAAAAATAAGTTTTTTTTTAAATTTGATCGCATTTGGCGGTGAAATGGTGGCATTAAATATACCAAAATGGGCCTAGATCAATACTTTGGGTTGTCTACTACACTACACTTAAGCTAAAATTAACTATACAAGCTGCCTACATGCTCCCTAATTAACCCCTTCACTGCTGGGCATAAAACACATGTGGTGCGCAGTGGCATTTAGCAGCCTTCTAATTACCAAAAAGCAATGCCAAAGCCATATAAGTCTGCTATTTCTGAACAAAGGGGATCCCAGAGAAGCATTTACAACCATTTATGTCATAATTGCATAAGTTGTTTGCAAATAATTTCTGTGAGAAACCTAAAGTTTGTGAAAAAGTGAACAATTTTTTTTTATTTGATCGCATTTGGCGGTGAAATGGTGGCATTAAATATACCAAAATGTGCCTAGATCAATACTTTGGGTTGTCTACTACACTACACTTAAGCTAAAATTAACTCTACAAGCTGCCTACATGCTCCCTAATTAACCCCTTCACTGCTGGGCATAAAACACGTGTGGTGCACAGTGGCATTTAGCAGCCTTCTAATTACCAAAAAGCAACGCCAAAGCCATATAAGTCTGCTATAATGGCATGTCTGGCACACAGTGTTGGTGCAAGGGTCCATCTGACCACTGATACCTGGTCTGCAAAGCATGGTCAGGGCAGGTACATCACCTACACTGCGCACTGTGAAGCGGGCGTAACCCTTACACTACCTGATCGATACAACATCATACCTGATGTTTTAAAGCACGTTATTCCAAACAATTTAGGAATGTTAGGTGATTTATGCCCTTTATGGATTAAAACCAGACTCTGCATCAACTATGTAATTTTCCATGGGAGTTTTGCCATGGAACCCCCTCCGGCATGCCACAGTCCAGGTGTTAGTCCCCTTGAAACAACTTTTCTATCACTATTGTGGCCAGAAAGAGTCCCTGTGGGTTTTAAAATTCGCCTGCCTACTGAAGTCTATGGCGGTTCGCCCGGTTCGCGAACTTTTGCAGAAGTTCGCGTTCGCCGTTCGCGAACACAAATTTTTAGGTTCGCCACATCACTATACATATATATATTTATGTGTTAATATGTGTATATAATTTTCAAAGAACAAGAGAGCACCAACGCCGTTAAATAAAACAAAATTCTTTATTCCATAAAGTTAAAAATGTTACAGGACAGCAGTACCCTGTAATTAGTTAGATCAAGTGTAGAAAAATTGGCTTGCGCGTTTCAGCATATAGCCGTAGTCATAGGCTATGACTACGGCTATATGCTGAAACGCGTAAGCCAATTTTTCTACACTTGATCTAACTAATTACAGGGTACTGCTGTCCTGTAACGTTTTTAACTTTATGGAATAAAGAATTTTGTTTTATTTAACGGCGTTGGTGCTCTCTTGTTCTTTGAAAATTATCTACTTGCCATTTGCACCACGCCGAATCAGGTCTATCGAAGTCACAATAGGATTGGCTGGCAAGCACACACCTGTCCGTGACGTCACAGACGTACCGCAAGTTGGATCGAACAGAGGAATCTGGGGCTCAGGAGCGCAAGTAAGCGGAAGGGTCAAGGAGCGGAACCTGGTTTCCCTGCTAGTCTCCGGTAAACACCCGTACACGCTACCTAGAGAAGGATCCTGACACGGAACTAAAGTATGGGAACAGGTATGTAGCGAGGGCCCGCCGTGGCAATATATCTCTGTATGGTGCACAGTGCTTGATAACTGCATTTATCCGGGAAGGGCCGCCGAGCCCAAGTTTGGGATTGTTTGTTACAGCCAGCACATGAGCTTGTGTCCGCTACATACCGACCCACCTATGAACTTTGTGTAAACAGTGTATTTGCTGTTTGATAAACAGGACTGATTACCATACTACTAACTAGCTGCTTTAAGACCGCCATCCTAACTGTACTCAAAGGCTTAAGAAGCTACACTAACATAACGCAACTATTAGCGTACAGGACAAACTTACAGTGAATACTCTTGCTACCTACACTTGTTACTTGAAATATGTGTATATACACATAAATATATATATATATATATATATATATATATATATATATATATATGTATATAAGCATATACATGTATATTTACAGGGAACACACAGATCCCATAGACCCCGAAGTAAAGGCACATTTCAGTGCCATTTTATTTCTAAAACCTCACAGCTGCCACCTTTAGCCCCCAAAAACTGCTTTGTGTAGTCGTTTTCTTTTTTTTTTTTTTAAATAAAAAATGCCACTAATTTTTATTTTAAAAAAGCATTACACACTGCATTTTGGGGGCAATTGGGGCACATGTAAAAAATTAACCAGAGGTCAGACCTCTTTTGAGTGCTAATTGCTAACGCGAGCTTACGGTGGCAATAAAGAGTCACTTGTAATGGCTGGTTATTTATCGTGTGCCTGCATAGAGAGCATATTATATTCTCCAATGCCCTTAATGTTCCCTTAGTAAATCATTATTTTACTTTTATTAACCATAATTGGCGGAGGTGCTGCCTGTTTCATTAGTATTTTTGGTGTTTTAGCTTAATACACATGTGTTGTTTTATTGTTATATGTTTCACATGTATCAAGCTAAGTAATACAGTGCCAAACGGCTAAACGCCCAGAAATGAGGACCTGACAAAAACTTTTCATAAAAAGCAGAAATTCAGCCTTATTTTCACATTTCAGCAGTTTTATAATATAATTATATATATATTTATTTTAGTTATTTTTCTATTTATTTGTAGTCTTGTGGTGCCACATGAACTAACCAATTGTATTCTACTGTACATACTTAGAACAAAAAAGAGCATACAAAAGGATAGTTAGTTCCCTTTAGTTAGTACCGCTGTCTTCCAAACAGTCTCTCTCAAAGCTGTACAAACAATGTATATTGGCAGATAGAGGCACTGGTTCTAAGGGATCCCTTAGAACCAGCGCTTCTATCTGCCAATATACTACTGTACATAATACCTACCTAAAGAATTAGTTTGCAAGTGTGAGAATGCCCACCTTGTAGTTGTATAGGTATAAAAAGTTAGTTTGGGACTATCCCATTTTACAAACCTGATTCTCCCCTATGATATTCTCACTAAAGAGCTTGGTGTGATCATTGTTTATGTATTTTCATGTAAAATGAACAGGATAATTCTATCTCACTTTTCCAAACAGAGTAAAAAATGTATACCTGTATACCTTGTACAAGGAGAATATAATAGGTTTCAGTATATTAAGGAAAGATTTTGTGGTTTCTCTAAATCGTGGTGAGTTTTTGATCATCAGATCCTAAGTTTTGTATAGTTGAATTATTGATAAAATTATATAAAAAAAAATCGTAAGCAGCAATTAACATAAAATAACATTAAAATGGTAATAACATAACAACATGAAGATAGTATTGGTAAAAACACAAATTGTAATAATAGACAACTTACTAGCAAGGAGTTAAATTAAAACATTTTGTTACCAGTTGTTAAATCTGATGTTGAATTTAATAAATCGGTGGAAACAGGTTTTTCAGTCAGGTGGGCATATAAGGTATATAAAATTTACTGTCCACCTAATATCAAAATATATCCTTAACAGATCATTTGTTAGGAGTCGCCAGACTAAAAAGCCACTTGTATCCTATGGATATCAATACAGATGATCTACTTGAAGAAAACCTCAGAGCCTAAAATCCACAGATTCTATATTTTAATTGAAAAAAACTATATTTAGCAAAAAATCAAGCACACATAATTGCTGTAGTCCTAACAAAATATTAGATCTATACCCCCATGCCCTGCTGTGTTAGAATATATATTATATTACATCACTAAATAAGTAGGATTAGCCACAGTGCACCTGATGCATTCTTAGCATTGGTTCAGTGTCATTAAGGCTCCCATAATACCTAGGGGCTGATTTATCACGGCGG
This sequence comes from Bombina bombina, assembly GCF_027579735.1. Lineage (NCBI taxonomy): Eukaryota > Metazoa > Chordata > Amphibia > Anura > Bombinatoridae > Bombina > Bombina bombina. The sequence goes on along the minus strand of NC_069504.1, from coordinate 847,794,453 downwards.
ACATCAATCTGCCCGATCTCATACGATCGGGTTGATTGACATCCCCTGCTAGTGGTAAACTGCTTGTGCAATGATAAATGCTGACAGCGTATGCTGTCGGCATTTATCAATGTCTGGCAGACATGATATTCTACAGCGGATCATGTCTGCCAGACACTTGATAAATCAGCCCCCTAGTGTCTAAATTACTCATGTATCAACATTGAACATTTATGAAATACAAATGCACAAGGGCATCTCAGACTCAAATATAGTTACATTTCTTATTAAAAAGCACACAACATTATGTTGTAAATAAAAAAAGGTGATTATCCCCCACTGTTTACCGGTTCTCCCTGTTGATCAGAATACAAAACCCACAGGTGGTTCAGATGATGTTCGCCATTCCCTGGTGGTGGTAGTATGGCTGTGAGTTTATCTTAATAACAGGACCACACTTTTCAAATATTAAATTCCGTAGCAGATTGTCACTACGCATTTTGCACTATTGTAGACTTTCTCAAGGGCTACTTTTATCGGTTTGTGTGGTGTGCGGCTGATCAATATTAAATCTCTAGACTCCACCCCTGTCGTACACATCATTGTGACCTATGCTGATTGGTCCCTGGTCACTGATTGATTAGTCACATGATGTAATCATATCCATGTAGTGGGTCTGGTCTTACTACTCCTTGTTTAATAGATCACATGATATAAACCCTGTGGTGGGTCTAATCGTGTTAATTATTATTGCCGATCACACATTTAAAAAATGTATCTTTCAGCTGATGTGAAAAATACGAACTGTACATACATATCTAACTATATTGTTCCATTTTTTGCAGAAGAGCTAATAAAAGATTAACAGATGTATTATACACTTATACAAAATGTTTGAGGACCCCATTTGCATGAAAAAACACATACTTTGGTTTTAATTATATAATTGTCACAAATATATACATATTTAGATAATACCTTCAATAAGAGGTTCATCTGCTGCAGCCCCTCTTTGGCGCTGTTTTTTTGCAACCCTGAACATTTGTAACAACTTTCAAGCACAAGCATTTCAATGATCACTGTCATATCTGTGCATGCTCCAACAGTACCTGGCATGTATCACACACATGTATCAACACTGTGCAATAGTACAATTTCCAACACATCCTTATTCTCATTTTACCATAACATGATGCCTAATATGTATAATGGCCATAAGTTAAAGGAATATCAAATCTGAATGTTTTCTTTAATGATTCAGATAGAGCATGCAATTTTAAGCAATTAATGTACTCCTATTATCAAATTTTCTTCGTTCTCTTGGTATCTTTGTTTGAAAACACAGGAATATAAGTTTAGGAGACGGCCCATATTTTGGTTCAGCACCTGCAGAGTGCTTGCTGATTGGTGGGTAAACAATTTGGGTTTTATATTCCTGTAAGCCTATCATGTCAGCTATTGCCATATGTACCAGGTGGTCCTAAGAGATATAAGCTCTATAATAGCCAATTCTATATTATATTTCTAATATCCTAAGGTATATTACCTACCACAACACTGGTGTAAAGCTGATGTGGTTACAAACCAGTTAATCTAACATCAGTAGTACAGAAAATGCTATAAATGATTATACAGTAAAGTGATATATTCAAGACTTTATACAAGAGAACAAGATTAAAAGTAGGTTTTATGAATTAATCCCATCAAATTACTTTTACTTTTAAGAAGGTGAGCTGTATATTAGAAAGGGCAAGTCAATTGATGTCATTTATTTGGATTTTGCAAAGGTGTTTGATACAATCATACATGTAAAGTAATTGTACAAAATTCCTGCTCCTCCCAGAAATTTCAGAGAAAAACTTGCCCAAAGTATGGATAAATCTTTGCATTTTTGCTAGCACTCAAATAGAGCCTTTTTTTAATTACCCATGAAAACTATTTTTTGGGGGAATAAAAAGAGCTTTCAGTGGGTGCCAGTTTCAACTAGCTATTTATTCACAGAAGAATTTATTGTAAAATTATTTTAAACAAAAAACAAAAATATATTTTTATATTTTATTTTTTTGCCTTACTAATTAGTATATTTTCACTCTAATATCAGTGTTGAAAAGCTAGTTAGTCCATCCTTAAACATATATATATATATATATATATATATATATATATATATATATATATATATATATATATATATATATATATATATATATATATATATATATATATAGAAAGGTTTATCAGCACTACCAGAGTAATCAATATAATACTTTTTGTAGTGCACGATAGTGGTAAAACGTAAATTATTATATACAAAGAGAATAGGCCACTATTTAGCCAGAACCAGACTAGTACTCAATAAGTATATAGCAAAACCAAAAGTATAGAAGCGAAAAAGCAAACACTGATATTAAATGTTAAATTATACATAAATAGAACAAACAAGAAAATCAACAAAAAAGTTTTTTAGGCCACAAATCATTAGCAAATACAGGAGAGGGGGGAGGAAGCATGGAAAACAAAAGAGGAAGAAGGAGATATCCGTTGAGACAGAAAAGGAAGAACAACACCTAGGGCGCAATCCGATATATGGCGTAGTTTTCGGCGCAAGCGAGGGAACCCGCGCCGCCCGTAGTTTCACCTCGCACATCGGGGTATCCAATATACCACGCCGGCAGTTGCTAAAGTGCCGTAAGTCGGACAAACTAGCGACGTCCAGAAATAAGCTTAAGTACACATTTCTGGAGTCGCCAGTGACTTACGGCACTTTAGAAACTGCCTGCGCCTACAAAAACTTACTAAAGTATGAAATCTCCCATAACTGTCTAACCTGCCTCCCAAACATCATCCCGACACGTATACCCCCATGTATTAACCCCTAAACCGCCGCTCCCGGACCCCTTTGTATTTTAGTTTAGGGTAGGGAATTATTTTGGGGGGCTTTTTATTTTATTAGGAGGCTTAGATTAGATGTAATTAGATTAAACTTCTTTTAATATTTTTTTTATTTTTTGTAATTTAGTGTTTGTTTTTGTAATAGTTTAGTTTATTTAATTGTATTTTATATTAGATAATTGTAGTTAATTTATTTAATTAATTTATTGATAGTGTAGTGTTAGGTGTATTTGTAACTTAGGTTAGGATTAATTTTACAGGTAATTTAAATAGCTATTAAATAGTTATTAACTATTTAATAGCTATTGTACCTAGTTAAAATAAATACAAAGTTACCTGTAAAATAAATATAAATCCTAAAATAGCTATAATGTAATTATTAATTATATTGTAGCTATCTTAGGGTTTATTTTATAGGTAAGTATTTAGTTTTAAAATTATTTAGTTAATAATATTAATATTATTTATATTTTTTTAAATAATAATTAAGTTAGGGGGTGTTAGGGTTAGACATAGGTTTAGGGGGTAATATATGATTAGGGGTTAATATATTTAATGTAGGTGGTGGCGGAGTAGGGGGATCAGATTAGGGGTTAATATATTTAATGTAGGTGGCGGCAGTGTAGTGCGATCAGATTAGGGGGTAATGCATTTAATGTAGGTGGCGGTGGGGTCCGGGAGCGGCGGTTTAGGGGTTAAACACTTTATTTAGTGGCGGCGGGGTCCGGGAGTGGTGGTTTAGGGGTTAAACACTTTATTAGGGGTGGGGGATTGCGGTTGACAGGTAGATAGACATTGCGCATGCGTTAGGTGTTAGTTTTTTTTTTGCAGGCATTTTATGGAGTTACGGTGCTCCCATACTCAGCGCAAGGCCTGCTACGGGTGCATTTTATGGCGAGGTGAAAATGGAGTAAATTTTCTCCATTTTTGCCACGTAAGGCCTTGCACTGGATATTGGATACCAAATTGCTCGGTTTTATATGTTAGCCTATGGGAGTAAAATTTGCGGGCGACGGGTGAAATATACGGGCGTAACTTGTATGCTATGCCGTACAGGGAGTGCAGAATTATTAGGCAAATTAGTATTTTGACCACATCATCCTCTTTATGCATGTTGTCTTACTCCAAGCTGTATAGGCTCGAAAGCTTACTACCAATTAAGCATATTAGGTGATGTGCATCTCTGTAATGAGAAGGGGTGTGGTCTAATGACATCAACACCCTATATCAGGTGTGCATAATTATTAGGCAACTTCCTTTCCTTTGGCAAAATGGGTCAAAAGAAGGACTTGACAGGCTCAGAAAAGTCAAAAATAGTGAGATATCTTGCAGAGGGATGCAGCACTCTTAAAATTGCAAAGCTTCTGAAGCGTGATCATCGAACAATCAAGCGTTTCATTCAAAAAAATCAACAGGGTCGCAAGAAGCGTGTGGAAAAACCAAGGCGCAAAATAACTGCCCATGAACTGAGAAAAGTAAAGCGTGCAGCTGCCAAGATGCCACTTGCCACCAGTTTGGCCATATTTCAGAGCTGCAACATCACTGGAGTGCCCAAAAGCACAAGGTGTGCAATACTCAGAGACATGGCCAAGGTAAGAAAGGCTGAAAGACGACCACCACTGAACAAGACACACAAGCTGAAACGTTAAGACTGGGCCAAGAAATATCTCAAGACTGATTTTTCTAAGGTTTTATGGACTGATGAAATGAGAGTGAGTCTTGATGGGCCAGATGGATGGGCCCGTGGCTGGATTGGTAAAGGGCAGAGAGCTCCAGTCCGACTCAGACGCCAGCAAGGTGGAGGTGGAGTACTGGTTTGGGCTGGTATCATCAAAGATGAGCTTGTGGGGCCTTTTCGGGTTGAGGATGGAGTCAAGCTCAACTCCCAGTCCTACTGCCAGTTTCTGGAAGACACCTTCTTCAAGCAGTGGTACAGGAAGAAGTCTGCATCCTTCAAGAAAAACATGATTTTCATGCAGGACAATGCTCCATCACACGCGTCCAAGTACTCCACAGCGTGGCTGGCAAGAAAGGGTATAAAAGAAGAAAATCTAATGACATGGCCTCCTTGTTCACCTGATCTGAACCCCATTGAGAACCTGTGGTCCATCATCAAATGTGAGATTTACAAGGAGGGAAAACAGTACACCTTGACTATTATAAATTTCAATTGAAAAACTATGACCCTTTATTATTGTTAAACATAATGATTTCGTCTTATAATGGGCCATATCTATTCAGATAATAACAATTACTTTTGGTGAAATATAATTGTGGAATATTAATTACTGAAACCTAGGTTTCATTTTGATTATTACAAATCTCATATGAAAAATTATGACCCTTTATTATTGCTAAATATAATAACCTTATCTTACAATGGGCCATATCTGTTTAGATACTAGGTAACTTTTTGGAGGTTTATTAAATATGTTCTACATATGTTGATCATTTATGGCCTTTTGGGTGATTCAAAGAGAATGATGATTTCTAAACATTAATTGAAGTAAGCCTATTGATCCATAGAATGTAATACATATGAGTGTCTCTCTGCATATTCTGTTTTCACTTAGGCTTACCACTTATTCATTGTTTGTAATGAACTCAAATGAATGTATATGTTACCCTCCATTTTCTTACTTTAATCTGACTTACCTTTAAACACCTGTGTTAGGGGAGTGGTTACTGCCTTTATCAAGGGAGTGTTTTCAGGTTTAGTCAGAGGTCACTGAAGAAGTGAGAACTACGAAACGCGTTTGACCTGTAATTTGTGCTGGCGTGTATGCCTTTTTATGTGCTATCTATCCAATAAAAGAAGCTTTTTATCATAGCTCATTGGTGCCGGTTCGTTTTTTGGCATTTCACCCTGACCGATCCATTTGAGTGCAAGGATTCTGGCTACTCCTCACCTCTCTGAACAGTGTCTGGGAGGCTGTGGTTGCTGCTGCACGCAATGTTGATGGTGAACAGATCAAAACACTGACATAATCCATGGATGGCAGGCTTTTGAGTGTCCTTGCAAAGAAAGGTGGCTATATTGGTCACTGATTTGTTTTTGTTTTGTTTTTGAATGTCAGAAATGTATATTTGTGAATGTTGACATGTTATATTGGTTTCACTGGTAAAAATAAATAATTGAAATGGGTATATATTTGTTTTTTGTTAAGTTGCCTAATAATTATGCACAGTAATAGTCACCTGCACACACAGATATCCCCCTAAAATAGCTATAACTAAAAACAAACTAAAAACTACTTCCAAAACTATTCAGCTTTGATATTAATGAGTTTTTTGGGTTCATTGAGAACATGGTTGTTGTTCAATAATAAAATTAATTCTCAAAAATACAACTTGCCTAATAATTCTGCACTCCCTGTATATGTGATACCAAACCCACGCAAAATCTGGCGTCGCCGGCTTTTGCGGGCGATGCTGCATATCGGATGGGGCCCCTAGCAAGTAATGTAGTAAATTTATCACAAAAAATCTTGACATCCTCACAGACTGAGATTTTGAAAAAGGGATTGACTTTTTCTCCCACGAACAAATGTGACAAATTTAATCTAGTAAAAGATGTACATATTTTTGCCCGGAAAGTAGATTTAAAAAAAACTTTTGAGAACCAGAAATAATTACTTTAAATATTCATGAAAAACAAAGTCTTAAAGCTTTGGAAGAATTAGAACAAGAAAGTAGCAACCAATAAATTGGTATATCTGAGAATTTAGTTAGCTCAGTTGGCTTTAGTAATTTACAAAGTAAGTCACAATACATGCCAGCACTTTCTAGTGTAACTTTGATAAATCATTTTGTAAAGTTGGTTGAAAAAGATATGACTACATTGACGAATGCCATCGTCTATTAAGAGATAGCAACCAAAGAAATTGGTATATCTGAGAATTGAATTAGCTCAATTGGCTTTAGTAATTTACAAAGTAAGTCACAATACATTCCAGCCCTTTCTAGTGTAACTTTGATACATCATTTTCTAAAGTTGGTTGAAAAAGATATGACTACATTGACGAATGCCATTGTCTATTTAGAGATACAAAACAATATAGAATTCTACGATTTGAGCCCTTCTATAAAATATAGAGGACTTGCTCACCATTCTAACAAAGGCTAGGGATGAAGAGTTAATTAACAAAAAGGAGTTTGACTTCTTATTTGTAAAATACCCAATAACACCGACATTCTATAGCATACCAAACTACATACAAATAAATCCCCCCCCCCCCCCCGGTCGTCCCAAAATTTCGGGGATAGGCTCACTGACAGAACGAATTTCCTTATATGTGGACTAAGTCTACTTAGTCTTCCCTCATATGTTAAGGACACACTTGACGTCCTTAAAAAACTATATGGAATTACAATTACCCCCAAAACAATTTTAGTAGCAACTGATGTTGAGGCCTTATACCCCAGAATACCCCATAAAAAAGGGGATAGAGGCATGTGAATTCTTCCTGAGGCAAAGAGGCCAGGAATATAACAAATGTGAATTCTTCCTGAGGCAAAGAGGCCAGGAATATAGCAAACATACTGAATTTGTCCTGGATCTTCGATCATTTATTCTTAAACATAACTATTTTGCGCTTGGGAATAAATGCTACAAACAAATCCTAGGAACTGCGATGGGGACCTTTGCAAGCCTATATTTGTGGAGATGGGAGCAAGACTATATCCTGAACTGTGATAAAAGCTATGGTTGAGATTCATCGACGACATGTTTCTCTTGTGGGAGGACACTGAAGTAAAATTATTTGAATTCATACATAGTCTAAACCAAAATTATCTAAATCTAAAATTTACTTTCAATTATAGTACAGAGGAAATTACATTCCTGGACCTGCGAATTATGAATATCAACAATGAACTAAAAACTGCTACGTATAGGAAAGAAACTGCAGGGAATGTACTATTATCTTGTGACAGTCATCATCCAAAAAATCTATTTTAAAAATATACCATATGGCCAATACTTGAAGCACAGGAGAAATTGCACTGATTTCAGCCAATTTAAAGAAGAAGCCAATAGTTTAAAAAAGAGATTCAAGGCAAGGGGTTATTCTCAACAAAGTTTAAAAAATGCATTTGACAAATCAAAAAATAAAGATAGAGAAACAATATTGTATTCTGATACCACAAAACCTCAAGATGGATCCCTTACAAGATTCATTAGCACTTTCAATAAACGCTGGCAGGACATCCGTGCAATTCTTAAAAAACACTGGCATGCAGTGTTCCCTCTAAGGACAGTTTTGTGTGCAGCCCAGCAGTGAAACAGTTAACAAGAAAACCATGCCTTGCCATCTGCATTGTGCAATGTTTACTAATTGCAGGGTGTGGTTACCTAATTAACTGTTTCACTGCTGGGCCGCACACAAAACTGGCCTTAGAGGGAACACTGCTGGCATGTATTACTGGTAGATCCTACTATAGACAAATTTGTTGGAGGCACCCCACTAATGACACCAAAAAGAGCTCCAAATTTAAAAGATATGCTAGTACATAGCCATCTGAAATCAACAAACAGTGGCAATTGGCTGACAAGTAGAAAGAAAAAGGGTAATTTTAAATGTATTCACTGTTTAGAATGTGAAAACATGACTGGAGAGAATTTTTGTGATAAATCTGGGATCTCTCAGGAAGTAAAGGGACATATTTACATGTGAAAGTGATGGGGTTGTATATATGGTATCCTGTAATTGCACTATGCACTATACAGGCAAAACATATAGGAAATTAAAGAAAAGAATAAAGGAGCATAAACGTGATATCAAAAACAAATGTATAAAAAATAGCAGTGTGGCAAGACATTTTTTGGAATTTTATGCCAGCAACCAGGGAATTTTGAGATTTAGAGGCTTGGAACTAGTAGACATAAAAAGCAGGGGAGGTAATTTAGATCAAATTCTTTTACAAAAAGAAAGCAAATTGATTTTCAATTTAAAAAGTTTAAAACCAGCAGGACTTAATGAGGAATTAAACTTTGGTTCTTTTCTAGGAGATTACAAAATCCAGAAACTCCTCCATATTTAAATACCCCCCATACCTATGCAAATTTGCAATATCTTAAGGTAACACCACACAATTCAGTAGAATATCTACACTGTAAAAATTGCAAATATCATGTAATACCATGTTCCCTTTAAGAATTTAAATTCTACCAGCAATCCGCAATAATTTTTTCAGCACTGCTGTCACCTTGCAAGTACGCAAATGTATATAATGTAAATAACATGTATATAACTCAACTATGTAAAGGGTATGCGTTCAATTGTCGGCGGTGTTAGCAGCTGAACACCGCTGATTTACCGCAGTCTGCATACCAGTGTGGGATGTAACTTCCAATGGCGTGCTGGTCACCTATGTGCCTTCAAGACAATTGGAAGTTACTAACAGCCGACCTAGTAATGGAACACTATGGGAGTCTAACATCAAACAGCCCAAACAGCTATGACCCTTCATGGAATGCAGGTAGTGACAGCCTAACTTAACAGACACTACTAAAGGTAACCACTTTAATTGCCCTACGAATTAACATTAACCTGGATATTCTGATCTAAGTATCTATCGGGCATAAACTCCTACATTTTCGTAATCAACAGATTAAGCAAAAGTTGAATGTCTATGGGAAGAAGGGTCATGGTATATATGGCTGTGCTACACCTGCACTATTAATCACAATACTATTTTTGGCTACCAATAAATGCGGATTACAAATAAACATCCTGAGGGGTGTAAAAAGAAGCAGAATGCTGCTAAAATAAAACGTTCATTTTATTGGATATTGTTAAAACTTGATGCAAACATGCAGTAACAAGTGCTTAAAACAGCTGTTCATGTCATAAACAGGCCAGTCTGACGTGTTTTGGCTGATTCGCCTTATTCATAGACTCAATATTCTGAATTCACCTGTGGAGCTATATAAGCCCCCTCACAATCTCATTGGTTGCCTGTAGACATGAATAAACTCCCTCCTCCCTTTAGCTCGTCCGTCATTGATTGTGTATACTCCCACTTTCTTCATGTCCTCCCTATCAATTCAATTACAAGAGATGTATATAATAATGCTGAAATAGAATCAGTTCTCGTATTGTGTAGTTGAGCACAGAGGGTAGATAAATGAGACTGCTCTAGATGTCTGAATATACTGCAGTATTGATTTTGGCAAAAACAGTTTAAATGTCAATCATGACAAATTGAAATGGTTTAATAGATCAAGTATAGCACTCAGAGCTGACATACATAGTTCAGATTGTAGCTATTGGTAGATAAATCAAGATCATGTGAGTGAGGCATTCCGGTACACTATAATGATTATGGTTATTGAATTAATGAGCATGAGTAGATGATGTTAGAGAATGTGGTTTATGAATAGATATTTCCCAAGAGATCTGTGTGAGTGTGTGTGTATTTTATGGGGGGTAAGCGGACACTTTGCGAGAAGTAGTATTTAATCCATAGTGCGGATTTTTACAGCCTTAGCGGCTTGTGCACAGGAGGCGCGACCCCGGTTTATGCACACACACATAGACAGACTAATTAAATGGGATAATATACACCACTATTTATGTATGGTAATATACGAGAACTGATTCTATTTCAGCATTATTATATACATCTCTTGTAATTGAATTGATAGGGAGGACATGAAGAAAGTGGGAGTATACACAATCAATGACGGACGAGCTAAGGGGAGGAGGGAGTTTATTCATGTCTACAGGCAACCAATGAGATTGTGAGGGGGCTTATATAGCTCCACAGGTGAATTCAGAATATTGAGTCTATGAATAAGGCGAATCAGCCGAAACGCATCAGACTGGCCTGTTTATGACATGAACAGCTGTTTTAAGCACTTGTTACTGCATGTTTGCATCAAGTTTTAACAATATCCAATAAAATGAACGTTTTATTTTAGCAGCATTCTGCATCTTTTTGTACTACTACGGCAGAGGAGAGGGCCGTTGTCTGCTGCAACTGGGCTAGCAGCTCCGGAGGCTTTACACTTACTTTACTGCCAGGATCGGTGAGGGGAATTAAAGTTTTCATAACAGCCGGCATTTGGTCCAATAGGTAATCCAAGTCCGTCCCGCTATTGGTCAAACAAGTTCACGTGTCAAGTGACGTCAGACGCCATCGGAGGAATTCCACGCCCTTGAAGCGTGGTGTAGCGAAGAGCCGAGGCTAAGGATTGACCGCGAATAGACGGGTGAGACTGTGGAATCAGCTGGAGAAGGTGAGACCATTGCCTTATATCTGTTTACTCACCATTAGCAGTTCGGATTGGGGAGTCAGCGGAGCACTGTTTACTTTGATTTATCCTGAGGGGTGTTCCTACTCTTGAACTGTGGGTCTGATATATGGACATTACTGAACAAACTGTCCGCTGTGTTATCAATACTATTGATGCTTATGATGCACCTATACTCTGTCCCACCCGGCTGCAGCCTGTGTGCTCTTTATGTTGCCATTTATGTATAATTAAACATTTATTATCAGTGTTTGCTTTTTCACTTCTATACTTTTGGTTTTGCTATATACTTAATGAGTAATAGCCTGGTGCTGGCTAAGACCAAACCTATATAATTTGTTACAGGCACATCATGTATTTGTGTTAATAATGCTATATGATTTATCAATTACGAAGTTTATCAATAAAGGGAGTTATTCCAAATGAAATAGGAAATACTTTACAAAATTTCTTAATGAAAACAATAATTTATTACAATGAAATGTTTTATGTTATACATTAATAAATATAATAGTTTCAAATAAAATCAATACAAAATCAAATAAAATAATATGCTACTGTGAAATTAACCTTGTATTTTCACTCAAGGTTATACATTTGTTTTTGTCTTATAACCACTTTTAATGATGTCAGTAAGCTATCTGTTTTGTTTTCGCCCAAGGTTCTAATATTTTTTTGTATTTGCTGACCTCTCATAATGATACACTGTTTAAAAGGGTATAAATAACCCTTCACCGACCTTATAAGAAGAGCAGAAAAGATTATCTGATCCAAAATGCTAGCTGTCATGACTGTCTCATACGGTATATTATTTATTTATATGCAAGCATTAGTCAACTTTTGTAACGGCAAAATTGGATTTATATTTTTACATTTTTATTTTTGTAATATTATATTGCACATTTGTACAATAAAATACAAATTATTTTATATTTTTTCTCTCTCATGCATTTTTCTATAAATTGTACTCAAATTCTTGCATAAGATATGAGATATTTAATTAATATCAGAGGTAGGTGCCTGTAATTTAGATTTCAGACAAATGGTTGTAAAAGCGTTATAATTTTAATTATGAAATAAGAAATATAGTCTCTATTAAATAAAAATTCATAATTTAATTTTATTGTAAGGTTTTTAATAAGGTGTTTATTTTAGAAACAACTCATACTTAACTTGTTTTATATATTACTTAAAGGGACAATGAACCAAATTTATTTCTTTTGTTATTCAGATAGAGCATGCCATTTTAATCAACTTTCTAATTTACTCCTATTATCAATTTTTCTTCGTTCTCTTGCTATCTTTATTTGAAAAAGAAGGCATCTAAGCTATTTGTTTGGTTCAGAACCCTGGAAAGCACTTGTTCATTGGTGGATGAATTTATCCACCAATCAGCAAGAACAACCCAGGTTGTTCACCAAAAATAGGCCAGCATCTAAACTTACATTCTTGCATTTCAAATAAAGATACCAAGAGAATGAAAAAAAATTGTTAATAGGAGTAAATTAGAAAGTTGCTTACAATTGCATGCTCTATCTGAATCACGCAAGAAAAAATTTGGGCTCAGTGTCCCTTTAACTGTATTATCTTATATACAATCTTAAATAATATTTCCAATTACTAAGTAAATATTATTTGTATAAAGCTATTACTAATGAAATTCAGTGAAAAACTCTATTTCAGTTATAGCCAATCAGAAACAAATGTAACAAAAACGAATTGAGAAAATATCCGGCAATAAGTGAACCCAGAAGGGGTATATATAGTGGATGAGATGCTATCATTGGTATATACGAGGTTACAAAATTATTATTTATTATATATCAGCAGTAATCTCCAGTAAAATGTTGGAGAACTTATAGTACTTGCCAATCAATAAAATGTTTATACGTAACAATTTATTTATTAAGATCAATATTTATTCCTTAATCTTAGATTAGTTATTTCTATAGACACATTGAATTATATTTATGTAGAAACTAGATTATGAACCAATTATATGTCTATGCTGTTACAATATTATTTACAAAGCAAACCAAAATATATCTCTAAAATTAACCTTTACTCACAATAAATACTAAAAATAATATAATAAAATATCACAATGCAAATACCAGAATATGGACACACTGTAGATTTGCAAAATCAACAAATGCAAGATAACAAGACAATATAATAGCATTTACTCTGAATTCCAAATGAGTAGTAGATTTTTTTTCTAACAAATTTCAAAGTTATGTTTATTTCCACTCCCCCTGTACTATGTGATAGCAATCAGCCAATCACAAATGCATATACGTATAGTCTGTGAATTCTTGCACATGCTCAGAAGGAACTGGTGACTCAAAAAGTGTAAATATAAAAGACTGTGAACATTTTATTTTTAATGGAAGTAAATTGGAAAGCTGTTTAAAATTACATGCTGTATCTGAATCATGAAAATTTAATTTAACCTGAGTGTCCCTTTAACAGTATTTAGATAAACAATATAACAAGATACTTCACACAATCTTACTAAATCTAAATAAATTTAAGATAACTTTCAGGGAAGTATAATTAAGCTATTTAGCCCACAAATGGTTATATATAACTTCAATTATAACACCAGAAATTGTATATATTATTAATGCAACAACCAATTTATATGCCAATATGTCTGGCCTGGAATAACCTCTTATTCAGCCACAATAAGACAAATTCTAAAATATATACTGTATATAGCAATTACTGTAATTAACTTCTATTAAAATACAATTCTTTCTAAACATTAATATTTAATACCAATATACTTACTACCCTTGGTCTAAATTAATATTAAATATAAGAATAAATCTCCTTTTAAATCACACTACGATATAACTATAGTTTTAGAATACCTTGATTTAAAACATTAAAAATATAGAGCAGACGTATACATTACCAAATAAAATAATTTGTAAGTTTCAGCTTTTTCAGATTAATCCAGTTCAGCGTCATAGATAAGAGCTTTATGCAATTATGTAAAAAGAAAGTGTCACAGATACCAGACAGCTAAGGCTACCACCCCACCCCACCCCCTCCCTACAACCTCACCCCTGTTGTTTCTCAGTGGTTTTGGGCTCCTCAGAGCAACCACAATCTCTGGAAGCTTTTGTTTGCTTGAGCTGGTGTATGACCAGGAAAACCCTCCTAGGCTGGCCAGGCTCCTGGAACACCCAGTCGGCTGCCTCAAAACGGACACCCGCCTAACTCCTCTCAGGCTGGCTGGGCTCTTGGAACTCCCGGTCAGCCACAGGACAGCAGGACACCCGTTAACTTTACCCCTGGTCGCTCCAGCAACCATGCGCCCCAGAGCTCCGCTTTTTTGTGGATTAGTAGCCCCTAGGGAGGACAAGAGGTGGGGGAATTACCGGAGGGGAGCTCCTTTGGGAACCGGGGGTTTTGGACACCCCTATCCCCATAACTTCAATGGACTGTAACTCCGGTCCTGGAAGTGCTGCCGCTCCACCGGGATCACCCCAAAACCGTCACCACTGTGTCCTGGGATTCTGTGGGACTATGGTTGTTATAGAGGCGCCGGTCAGTCTGGAGGGGCGAGAATGGCGGGAAAACTGTGGCATTGTCTCCCTGTCTTATCAGGATGAGCTGTCTGTATAAAAGGAGTGTGGGTTTTCAATAAAATCAGTTCTATTTTCACCTGAATGCTAGGTTGTTTAGTTATTTGGGTGGGCTCCTGCTAGAATCACTTTCTTGAGCTACATAGCAGCCTGTTCCAGGCAGAGGAAGGACACTCTGGCAGAACTACCTAGTTTGGGTAGCTGGAGTTTGCAACAGGATGGGACCCTGAGAACTGGTGCTGTCGGGCATCAGGGGAGGCTACAGGCTGTGGTCACTTGCCAGCTACATAGCTTCAGTTGGCAGGGAGGAAGCAGGACCCCTTTGGCAGAGCTACCCAGTCAGGGTAGCCGGGGGTATCCGTCACAGAAAGTTAGGCCCAGTCTTGCTCTATAGAGACTGTGTCCCAAAGGCAGCAGTTGTGAGTCAGTCAAAATTCCAGCAAAGACCCCTTTCTTTCCTCTTGCACAAGCTTTTATCAAGTGATAAGCCCTCCTCTATTCTGTAATCAATGGTGAACCTTCTGGATACACACCAAACGGATGCTTGTCCTTTCATTGGCTCTTGGAAATGCATGCATTGTAATAACAGCTAACCCCTTTTGGCTGCAATACCATTTCTGAACTATTGGTGGCAGCAGACAACCAGAAATGCAGTCTCACCATCAATACTGCTAACAGTAAATACAGATTATTTTATCAAATGCATATTTTTATACACTTATAATCTCCTAGTTTTAATAACTATATGTTCCATACATGGTCCATTTAATACCATTTAGTCTGAGTATTTTCATACTAAACATGATATACTACTTATAATATTTTAGAAGATGCATATTGTCATCTCTCCCAGTTATTATAAATATTGTATACTTGTGAATATCATTTTAATATTCAGTGTCTGGACTTATGTTTATGACCAATATTTATAGGACATCTTGTTGGTTTATTACATGTCTGAAAAATAAAGAAACAGATGTTGTTATTTTGAAATAAGTCAAACATTTATAAATATCAAAGCAGTTATTTATTTTTAACTCATTATATCCAACACAGTATGTAAAATGTGATGTATCTCATAGATCATTATATATATATTATTCAGGCAGTCTGCGGTACACATTAAATATTTTAAAACTATATAGATAATTTGTTTAAATTTTAAGTCCTCTAGATTCTTATGCTTTCAAAAAGACATAGGTTTCAAAGTAGATTTCTCTGCTATTCTATGGAGACATCTGAACTTCGTGTATATGAACTCAGCATGGGGTATTTAACTCTTGCATACAAAGTGGTTACCTCTCCTGAAAACCTATTTTTTGTGCATATACTTGTGCTTCAAAGAGTTGGCTCTAGACTGAGCGACTGTTCCTTCAGATAGGAAAACTCAGTATACAGGCTTCCTTTGAAGTGGATAATTGAGACATCCTGGCCTGTAATGTGTATCTAGTTACAGCAGGGGGGTTGTATTACTCAGCCCAGACCATCTGACAAAGAACTGCAATTTACAGTAATCAAGCTGATACAAACAGCTTCATATATAAATGAATTATTTGGACTTATATTAAATAATACATATATATGTATATATATTATTTAATAACACTCACAAATATCCTGAAACTATGATTTACTATACTGCTTGAGAAAGGCTGAATAAGCAGCTGAAACGCGTAGCAGGATGCTAAGGAACAAAGTAACAGTTCATCCTAACAGAGCCACCATAGAAGCTCAATAGACCAGTACACACACCCCAAAGTCACATGACCGGTGCGAGTGAAGTGGGAGCTGGACGCCTTCACACAACTCACACTTTCAAAGACGGAGGAGAAGTAGATTAGGGTCTGAGCTGTCGAAAGTGCAAAATGAATACAGCATACATAGGTTAAAGGTACTGTTATTAAAGTACAACTTTTACCGGTAATTGCTAAGACTGAAAGATTTACGCAAACAATTGTATCTCAATCAAAATACAATTGGATAAGAGATCTATGCTTTTTGTTTTTTATGGGAATTCTAATGGACTGAAAGCCCTAGGCATTTTTTACTGCTTCTTTTGGCCATTTATAATCTTTACACACGCGTGTTTCAAACACATCTGTGATTTTATGTTGCTTATATGAACTAAACTTGTTATATATAATTATATACTAGTCCTACACGGGCCATTTTCTGCAGTGTAGCAGTCCCACCCACCTGCGCTCTGCCCAGTCATGCCCCACCACACCTGCTCCGCTCAGTCACGCCCCCGCCCGGCCACATCTCCATCACACCCGCTCCCGCCCATCCTCTATGCTGTCTGATCCTCACTGACTGACCCTTCGTTATGGCCAGTTATGTTTTTCCTTGCGTAGTCTCTACTGCGCATGATAGCTTCAGACAAACATACCTGGCCTTTTATTATATAGGATTGCCTAAATCTATTTTGTGTCCTATAACATCCCTGAGTAGGAAATAAAAAAATACCAGAAACACTGAATTTTTATACTGGGAAACTACTTTTGAAGTTAAAACAGGCGCGCCGAATTATCTTCTTTTGTTTAAATTATACTTTCCCAATTTTTAAGTTTATTTGGCTTATTGGGTGTTTAATTCAGTACACACATTTGTCCACAGAACACATTTGTCTTGATTAACCAATGAAACTTGCTATCTAGGGAAGTAATTAGTGGAGAGCTAAATATTGCTTTCATGAAAGCGATATTTGCGCTCCATTGTGTAATACCTTGCATTGTGTAATATGCCTAGTGCAGTTGTTTTATTAAAAAATAAAGATGCTGCTATCTTTATTTTTTAATAAAATACACTACACTGTATTTTGGGGGCATTTGGGACACATTTATAAAATTAACCAGAGACCTGATTTCTGGTTAATTTTATAAGTGCTAATTGCTACCGTGAGCTCTTCGTAGCAATAACCAGCCACTTGTAATAGCCGGTTAATTATCCCATGCCCGCAAATGGACAGGAGTGCAATAATTTAGCGCTCCACTTGTAATCTAGCCCCTAAGTAAATAACTTGAAAAAAGATAAGAGTTTGCTTTGCCTTTAAAGTGAAGGTAAAGTGAGAGCGGTCTTTTTCAAGTATTGTACTTTTACACATATGACATACAGAATCGCTAAGTTATTTTTTAAAAAATATTACTTATAATTATAATATTAGGCTTTGATTTTTCCCTACCATTCCGTTTACAACTCCTCCTACGAGCCATTTCCTGATTTTTCATATTGTGACATATAGAGCAGTCCCACCCGCTCTATACGTGTCTACAATGCTCGTGCACGGCGAGTATACGATTTGCGCATGCGCATTAACACGGTTACGTCAACAATGCGCATGCGGTAATCCCGTCCTGTTGCAGTTTCTAAGAATAATAATGGTTACTACCCTCTCTGAAATACAAGTTTGTAACGCATGCGCGGAACGGGGCCGCGCTCGCCTTGCCAGTGTGAGCGAGAACAACAAACGCATGCGCATAGCATACAAGACAATGCTGACGTCAAATGACGGCCGCCTAACGGCCTGAAAGTCAATTGGCTGGTGAAAAAACGTGACAAGCATGTTAAAAAAAAAAAAAGGTTGATTTCTGATATAGCGAGATGGAAATTAAAAACGGAGACAACACAGGATCAGTGT
The DNA here is from genome assembly GCF_027579735.1 of Bombina bombina. Classification (NCBI taxonomy): domain Eukaryota; kingdom Metazoa; phylum Chordata; class Amphibia; order Anura; family Bombinatoridae; genus Bombina; species Bombina bombina. Next base: position 847,776,092 of record NC_069504.1, on the reverse strand, counting down.
AAATATATAAATTTTCATGAATGAAAGTGACATTTTTTTCCCTTATATGTATAGGATTTAATTCAAAACTATCGAACTTTACCTTTACTTTAAGCCAGTAACCATAGTTATTTTAGTGCTCAAAAGGTAAAGTTACAGTATTTTAATATTGCCAATTCACTTTGTATTTTAATGTCAGGGCTCACATTATATCAGTACAAAACTAAACATTTCTTTTAACCTTATCTACCATATTATTGTGTGGAATTGTTATGAACAAAACAAACAAAAAATATGATTTAGATACAACATTCAATTTTAAACAAGTTTCCAATTTACTACTAATATAATATTTGATTTGTTTTCTTGGTATCCTTTGATGAAGATTTCATCTACGTAGGCTGATATGAGCTCAATGGGTCATAATTACACCTTAAAGGGATACTAAACTCAAATGTTTTCTTTTATTATTCTTGCTTTCTTTATTTGAAAAAGAAGGCATCTCAGCTAAGGAGCCAGCCAGTGCATTTAGCCACCAATCAGCAAGCACAACCCAGGTTGTGAACCAAAAATGGGCCGGCTTCTAAACCTACATTCTTGCTTTTCAAATAAAGATAGTGAGAGAATGAAGAAAAATTGATAATAGGAGTAATTTAGAAAGTTGCTTAAAATTGCATGCTCTATCCGAATAATGAAAGAAAAAAAATTGGGTTCAGTGTCCCTTTAAGGAAATAATATGTACCATTTAGGGGTAAATAAGATACAAGTATGTTTTTAACTGACAAAGGGTCCATGTCTGTACCATTTAATCCCCCCCTAAAAGGTATAATCATTTGTGTGACCAAAAGGTTGAGTGGGATGGGTGATTCAAGGCTGCCAAAACCTGCAAGTCCATATAATTTGTGCACCTAAGCATTATTATCACTCAAGATGGTAAACGGTTATTTTATACTTAGGCTACTTAGAGGTTTCCACATGTATATCTATATCTATATCTATATCTATCTATATATCAATATATATATATATATTTATTTATATACTGTATATATGATTATCTATTTATAAATACATAAAACATATTCTGCTATGTGCACAGTATAACATTTTATTAAATATGAATATTGCATAAAACATAAATTATGCTTACCAGATAATTTAATTTCCTTCTGTATAAGGAGAGTCCATGGCTTCATTCCTTTCTGTTGGGAAATACTGAACCTGGCCACCAAGAGAAGGCAAAGACACCCCAGCCAAAGGCTTAAATACCTCCCCGTCTTCCCGTATCCCCCAGTCATTCTGCCAAGGGAACAAGGAACAATAGGAGAAATATCAGGGTATAAAAGGTTTAGGGGGCCGCCCATAGGAGAAACACGGGTGGGAGCCGTGGACTCTCCTTATACAGAAGGAAATGAAATTATCTGGTAAGCATAATTTATGTTTCCTTCTTAATATAAGGAGAGTCCATGGCTTTATTCGTTACTGTTGGGAAACTTATACCCAAGCTCTAGAGGACACTGAATGATAAAGGGAGGGACAAAAATAGAGGCGGACCCTAATCTGAGGGCAACACAGCCTGTAAAATTTTTCTTCTGAAGGCTGCTTCAGCTGAAGCAAAAACATAAAAAAAAAATTAAAAAGTGTGTAAGGATGACCAGGTAGCCTTACAAATCTGATCCATAGAGGCCTCGTTCTTAAAGGCCAAAGAGGAAGCCACTGCTCTAGTAGAATGAGCCGTAAGTCTCTGAGGAGGCCTATGTCACGCTGTTTCATAAGCTAAGTAGTGATGTCCCGAACTGTTCGCCCGCGAACGGTTCACGGCGAACTTAGCTTGTTCGTGTTCCCCGCTGCGGGCGAACACATGCGATGTTCGATCCGCCCCCTATGTGTCATCATTGAGGAAACTTTGACCCTGTATGTCACAGCCTTCTGACACATTAGAGCCAATCAGCATCAGACACTCCCTCACAGACCCTCCCAGCTTCTTGGCAGCAGCCATTTTAGACTCATAATGACCTTGCTTTGTTAGTGAGAGGACGTTTTGTTTTCCTGCTGCTGACATTATAGGGAAATAGATAGCTAGGCTAGTGTATTTAGTGTCCACTACAGTCCTGAAGGACTCATCTCATCTCTGCTGCAAGGACAGCACCCCAAAAAGCCCTTTTTAGGGCTATAACTCAAGCCGTTTTTTTTTTTTTTTCGTATTTTTATTAGCATTTGCCTGGCTTTAAGCCTGTGTGTAAGGCTCACAGCATATGCTGTGATTACTGCCACCACTGATATCTGCCTAACAACATTAGTTTAAATTTAACCAACAAAAATTTGAAATTATTTTGCTAGTGTAATTTATTTTCATTTTCTATCAGGCCTGTGTCACACAGCATATACTCTGGTTCATTGCTCTGTGCCAGCCACCAGTGGTCATATGCGCTTATAACATTATTTTAAATTTAAAAAAAAACCTTTTAAATCATTTTGCTAGTGTAATCTAATTTCATTTTCTATCAGGCCTGTGTCTGTCAGGCTCGCATAGCATATACTTCAGTTTTTTCAGTCTTTTGGGGTTAAATGCTCTGTGCCAGGCAGCCAACACTCATATCTGCTTCACCTTATTTTAAATTAAAAAAAAACACTTTTAAATTTTTTTGTTAGTGTAATCTAATATCATTTTCTATCGGGCCTGTGTGTTTTGCTGACTTACAGAGCATACTAATTGCTGCCCTCCCTAGTCTATGAGCCACAACTCATATGTGTTTAACCTTTTTTTAAATTCCCCCCCCAAAAAAAACTTTAAATCATTTTTCTAGTGTAATCTAATTGTATTTTCTATCAGGCGTGTGTGTATCAGACTTACAGAGCCTACTGTTTTTAATTGCTGCCCTTCCAAGGCTATCAGCCACAACTCATATGTGCTTAACCTTTTTCTTTAAATTCCCCCCAAAAATCTTTAAATCATTATACTAGTGTAATCTAATTTTATTTTCTATCAGGCCTGTGTCTAAGTGTCTATCTAACTTACAGAGCATACTGTTGTTAATTGCTGCCCTACGTAGCAGCCAGTCAGTGCCACCACTCATATGTGCACTGCTTAACATTATTTTAATATTAAAATATAAACTTTTAAATTATTTTGCTAGTGTAATCTAACTTAATTTTCTATCAGGCCTGTGTTTTTCGCACTTACACAGCATACTGTGTTAAATTGCTGCCCTACCTACCAGCCACGACTCATATCTGCCAGACTGTGTGCCAGGCCCAACTAGCCAATTAGTGCCACCAATCATAGTTGTTATAACAGTAATGAAAAAATTGTAAATCATCACTTTTTTGACTGTGAATCTGTAGTCTAGTAGTGCCATTAAATTGCAGTTCCCTCCTGCCTGCCAGCCTGTGTGCCAGGCCGACTTGCCAACTAGTTACACCAGTCATATTTGTTGTCACAGTATTGTTAATATTTAAAATTAAAAATTGTTTGATTGTTATTCTGAATCATCAGTTTGCTCGTGCCATTGAATTGCACTTTCCTCCTGCCTGCCAGCCTGTGTGCCAGGCCCAACTAGCCAATTAGTGCCACCAATCATATTTCTTTTAACAGTATTGAAAAAATTGTAAATCATCACTGTTTTGACTGTGAATCTGCAGTGTACTAGTGCCCTTGAATTGCATTTTCCTCCTGCCTGCCAGCCTGTGTGCCAGGCTGAATTGCCAACTAGTTACACCAATCATATTTGTTGTCACAGTATTGTTAATATTTAAAATTAAAAAAAATTCGATTGTGATTTTGAATCATCAGTTTGCTCATGCCATTGAATTGCACTTTCCTCCTGCCTGCAAGCTTGTGTGCCAGGCCCAACTAGCCAATGAGTGCCACCAATCATATTTCTAGTAACAGTATTTAAAAAATTGTAAATCATCACTGTTTTGACTGTGAATCTGCAGTCTACTAGTGTCATTGAATTGCAGTTTCCTCCTGCCTGCCAGCCTGTGTGCCAGGCCCAACTAGCCAATTAGTGCCACCAATCATATTTCTTGTAACAGTATTTAAAAAATTGTAAATCATCACTTTTTTGACTGTGAATCTGCAGTCTAGTAGTGCCATTGAATTGCAGTTCCCTCCTCCCTGGCAGCCTGTGTGCCAGGCTGAATTGCCAACTAGTTACACCAATCATATTTGTTGTCACAGTATTGTTAATATTTAAAATTAAAAATTGTTAGATTGTGATTCTGAATCATCAGTTTGCTCGTGCCATTGAATTGTAGTTCCCTCCTGCCTGCCAGCCTGTGTGCCAGGCCCAACTAGCCAATTAGTGCCACCAATCATATTTCTTTTAACAGTATTGAAAAAATTGTAAATCATCACTTTTTTGACTGTGAATCTGCAGTCTACTAGTGTCCTTGAATTGCATTTTCCTCCTGCCTGCCAGCCTGTGTGCCAGGCTGACTTGCCAACTCGTTACACCAATCATATTTGTTGTCACAGTATTGTTAATATTTAAAATTAAAAATTGTTAGATTGTGATTCTGAATCATCAGTTTGCTCGTGCCATTGAATTGCACTTTCCTCCTGCCTGCCAGCCTGTGTGCCAGGCCCAACTAGCCAATTAGTGCCACCAATCATATTTCTTTTAACAGTATTGAAAAAATTGTAAACCATCACTGTTTTGACTGTGAATCTGCAGTCTACTAGTGCCCTTGAATTGCATTTTCCTCCTGCCTGCCAGCCTGTGTGCCAGGCTGACTTGCCAACTAGTTACACCAATCATATTTGTTGTCACAGTATTGTTAATATTTAAAATTAAAAATTGTTTGATTGTTATTCTGAATCATCAGTTTGCTCGTGCCATTGAATTGCACTTTCCTCCTGCCTGCCAGACTGTGTGTCAGGCCCAACTAGCCAATTAGTGCCACCAATCATATTTCTTTTAACTGTATTGAAAAAATTGTAAATCATTACTTTTTTGACTGTGAATCTGCAGTCTAGTAGTGCCATTGAATTGCAGTTCCCTCCTCCCTGGCAGCCTGTGTGCCAGGCTGAATTGCCAACTAGTTACACCAATCATATTTGTTGTCACAGTATTGTTAATATTTAAAATTAAAAATTGTTAGATTGTGATTCTGAATCATCAGTTTGCTCGTGCCATTGAATTGTAGTTCCCTCCTGCCTGCCAGCCTGTGTGCCAGGCCCAACTAGCCAATTAGTGCCACCAATCATATTTCTTTTAACAGTATTGAAAAAATTGTAAATCATCACTTTTTTGACTGTGAATCTGCAGTCTACTAGTGTCCTTGAATTGCATTTTCCTCCTGCCTGCCAGCCTGTGTGCCAGGCTGACTTGCCAACTCGTTACACCAATCATATTTGTTGTCACAGTATTGTTAATATTTAAAATTAAAAATTGTTAGATTGTGATTCTGAATCATCAGTTTGCTCGTGCCATTGAATTGCACTTTCCTCCTGCCTGCCAGCCTGTGTGCCAGGCCCAACTAGCCAATTAGTGCCACCAATCATATTTCTTTTAACAGTATTGAAAAAATTGTAAACCATCACTGTTTTGACTGTGAATCTGCAGTCTACTAGTGCCCTTGAATTGCATTTTCCTCCTGCCTGCCAGCCTGTGTGCCAGGCTGACTTGCCAACTAGTTACACCAATCATATTTGTTGTCACAGTATTGTTAATATTTAAAATTAAAAATTGTTTGATTGTTATTCTGAATCATCAGTTTGCTCGTGCCATTGAATTGCACTTTCCTCCTGCCTGCCAGACTGTGTGTCAGGCCCAACTAGCCAATTAGTGCCACCAATCATATTTCTTTTAACTGTATTGAAAAAATTGTAAATCATTACTTTTTTGACTGTGAATCTGCAGTCTACTAGTGTCCTTGAATTGCATTTTCCTCCTGCCTGCCAGCCTGTGTGCCAGGCCAACTTGCCAACTAGTTACACCAATCATATTTGTTGTCACAGTATTGGTGATATTTAAAATTAAAAATTGTTAGATTGTTATTCTGAATCATCAGTTTGCTTGTGCCATTGAATTGAACTTTCCTCCTGCCTGCCAGCCTGTGTGCCAGGCCCAACTAGCCAATTAGTGCCACCAATCATAATTCTTGTAACAGTATAGAAAAAATTGTAAATCATCACTGTTTTGACTGTGAATCTGCAGTCTACTAGTGCCCTTGAATTGCATTTTCCACCTGCCTGCCAGCCTGTGTGCCAGGCTGACTTGCCAACTAGTTACACCAATCATATTTGTTGTCACAGTATTGTTAATATTTAAAATTAAAAATTGTTTGATTGTGATTCAGAATCATCAGTTTGCTCGTGCCATTGAATTGCACTTTCCTCCTGCCTGCCAGCCTGTGTGCCAGGCCGCTTGCCAACTAGTTATACCAATCATATTTGTTGTCACAGTATTGTTAATATTTAAAATTAAAAAAATTTCGATTGTGATTTTGAATCATCAGTTTGCTCGTGCCATTGAATTGCACTTTCCTCCTGCCTGCAAGCTTGTGTGCCAGGCCCAACTAGCCAATTAGTGCCACCAATCATATTTCTTGTAACAGTATTTAAAAAATTGTAAATCATCACTTTTTTGACTGTGAATCTGTAGTCTAGTAGTGCCATTAAATTGCAGTTCCCTCCTGCCTGCCAGCCTGTGTGCCAGGCCGACTTGCCAACTAGTTACACCAGTCATATTTGTTGTCACAGTATTGTTAATATTTAAAATTAAAAATTGTTTGATTGTTATTCTGAATCATCAGTTTGCTCGTGCCATTGAATTGCACTTTCCTACCAGCCACGACTCATATCTGCCAGACTGTGTGCCAGGCCCAACTAGCCAATTAGTGCCACCAATCATAGTTGTTATAACAGTAATGAAAAAATTGTAAATCATCACTTTTTTGACTGTGAATCTGTAGTCTAGTAGTGCCATTAAATTGCAGTTCCCTCCTGCCTGCCAGCCTGTGTGCCAGGCCGACTTGCCAACTAGTTACACCAGTCATATTTGTTGTCACAGTATTGTTAATATTTAAAATTAAAAATTGTTTGATTGTTATTCTGAATCATCAGTTTGCTCGTGCCATTGAATTGCACTTTCCTCCTGCCTGCCAGCCTGTGTGCCAGGCCCAACTAGCCAATTAGTGCCACCAATCATATTTCTTTTAACAGTATTGAAAAAATTGTAAATCATCACTGTTTTGACTGTGAATCTGCAGTGTACTAGTGCCCTTGAATTGCATTTTCCTCCTGCCTGCCAGCCTGTGTGCCAGGCTGAATTGCCAACTAGTTACACCAATCATATTTGTTGTCACAGTATTGTTAATATTTAAAATTAAAAAAAATTTGATTGTGATTTTGAATCATCAGTTTGCTCGTGCCATTGAATTGCACTTTCCTCCTGCCTGCAAGCTTGTGTGCCAGGCCCAACTAGCCAATGAGTGCCACCAATCATATTTCTAGTAACAGTATTTAAAAAATTGTAAATCATCACTGTTTTGACTGTGAATCTGCAGTCTACTAGTGTCATTGAATTGCAGTTTCCTCCTGCCTGCCAGCCTGTGTGCCAGGCCCAACTAGCCAATTAGTGCCACCAATCATATTTCTTGTAACAGTATTTACAAAATTGTAAATCATCACTTTTTTGACTGTGAATCTGCAGTCTAGTAGTGCCATTGAATTGCAGTTCCCTCCTCCCTGGCAGCCTGTGTGCCAGGCTGAATTGCCAACTAGTTACACCAATCATATTTGTTGTCACAGTATTGTTAATATTTAAAATTAAAAATTGTTAGATTGTGATTCTGAATCATCAGTTTGCTCGTGCCATTGAATTGTAGTTCCCTCCTGCCTGCCAGCCTGTGTGCCAGGCCCAACTAGCCAATTAGTGCCACCAATCATATTTCTTTTAACAGTATTGAAAAAATTGTAAATCATCACTTTTTTGACTGTGAATCTGCAGTCTACTAGTGTCCTTGAATTGCATTTTCCTCCTGCCTGCCAGCCTGTGTGCCAGGCTGACTTGCCAACTCGTTACACCAATCATATTTGTTGTCACAGTATTGTTAATATTTAAAATTAAAAATTGTTAGATTGTGATTCTGAATCATCAGTTTGCTCGTGCCATTGAATTGCACTTTCCTCCTGCCTGCCAGACTGTGTGCCAGGCCCAACTAGCCAATTAGTGCCACCAATCATATTTCTTTTAACAGTATTGAAAAAATTGTAAACCATCACTGTTTTGACTGTGAATCTGCAGTCTACTAGTGCCCTTGAATTGCATTTTCCTCCTGCCTGCCAGCCTGTGTGCCAGGCTGACTTGCCAACTAGTTACACCAATCATATTTGTTGTCACAGTATTGTTAATATTTAAAATTAAAAATTGTTTGATTGTTATTCTGAATCATCAGTTTGCTCGTGCCATTGAATTGCACTTTCCTCCTGCCTGCCAGACTGTGTGTCAGGCCGACTTGCCAACTAGTTACACCAATCATATTTGTTGTCACAGTATTGGTGATATTTAAAATTAAAAATTGTTAGATTGTTATTCTGAATCATCAGTTTGCTTGTGCCATTGAATTGAACTTTCCTCCTGCCTGCCAGCCTGTGTGCCAGGCCCAACTAGCCAATTAGTGCCACCAATCATAATTCTTGTAACAGTATAGAAAAAATTGTAAATCATCACTGTTTTGACTGTGAATCTGCAGTCTACTAGTGCCCTTGAATTGCATTTTCCACCTGCCTGCCAGCCTGTGTGCCAGGCTGACTTGCAAACTAGTTACACCAATCATATTTGTTGTCACAGTATTGTTAATATTTAAAATTAAAAATTGTTTGATTGTGATTCAGAATCATCAGTTTGCTCGTGCCATTGAATTGCACTTTCCTCCTGCCTGCCAGCCTGTGTGCCAGGCCGCTTGCCAACTAGTTATACCAATCATATTTGTTGTCACAGTATTGTTAATATTTAAAATTAAAAAAATTTCGATTGTGATTTTGAATCATCAGTTTGCTCGTGCCATTGAATTGCACTTTCCTCCTGCCTGCAAGCTTGTGTGCCAGGCCCAACTAGCCAATTAGTGCCACCAATCATATTTCTTGTAACAGTATTTAAAAAATTGTAAATCATCACTTTTTTAACTGTGAATCTGCAGTATACTAGTGCCCTTGAATTGCATTTTCCTCCTGCCTGCCAGCCTGTGTGCCAGGCCCAACTAGCCAATTAGTGCCACCAATCATATTTCATGTAACAGTATTGAAATTTTTTTAAATCATAACTGTTTTGACTGTGAATCTTCAGTCTCCTAGTGCCATTGAATTGCAGTTGCCTGCCTGCCAGCGTGTGTGCCAGGCCCACTTGCTGTTTACAACTAGTGCCACCAATCATATTTGTTCTAACAGTATTGTCAAATTTTTTTCAAAATAAATTTTTGGACTAAGAAGCATGACTCAGCTAGTTTAATCTAATTGCAGTTGCCTTTCTCCCAGCGTGTGTGCCAGACAGGCCCATTTGCCAACTATTGCCAACAATCATATTTGTTGTCACAGTACTTCTAATATTTAAAAAATTAACAATTTGTGACTTTTAAACATCTGTCTTTTTTTGTTGTCAGTCTCACAGCGTATACTGTGCCCACTGGCCCAGTGCCACCACTCATAATTTGTGTAATAGTATTGTCAGTGTCCATTTTTAAAAAAATGACAGGCAGAGGCAGGCCACCCCGCAGGTTCGGTGGTCGTGGTGCTGTGATTCCTTTAGACCCTACAAATATGCACATTGTTCAGACGCCGGGCGCCAGGGGGGACGCAAAAAGTTCTGAGGAGGACCTAGTTGAATGGCTAACACAGGACACCCAATCTTCTACAGCTTCCGCTCTAAGTCCTCCTAACCTTGACGCACCATCTACGTCCAGCTGGGCTTTGGGCACGTCTCAAGTGACCAGTGCCACTCGCCCGCCTGTCGCCACCACCAACACTAGCACCACAGCCGCTTCACTTGATCTGTCACAGGAGTTATTGACACATCAGTTGGAAGAAATGAGTGAGGCGCAACCATCATTGACAGAGGATGTAGATAACAGTGATATGTCTCAGTCAGGCAGCATTAATGACATGGAGGTACGGTGTGATGATGATGATGCTGTATCCGCTGCTGCTTCCTTTCTTGATGTGTCATATACAAGTGAAGTGGTTGATGATGATGTGTCGGTGGATGTCACGTGGGTGCCTGCTAGAAGAGAAGAAGAAGAGGGGGAAAAGTTCAGATGGGGAGACAGAGAGGAGGAGGAGACGAGTTGGAAGCAGGGGGAGGTCGTCGCAAGGAGCTAGTGGCACAGTCAGACAGCATGCATCAGCACCCGGGGTCAGCCAGACAGCACGCCGACGCCCATCAACGCATGCGCATGCCACCACCAGAATGCCGTCATCGCAGAGCTCAGCAGTGTGGCATTTTTTTGTGTGTCTGCCTCTGACAACAGCGATGCCATTTGCAACCTTGCCAAAAGAAACTGAGTCGTGGGAAGTCCAACACCCACCTAGGTACAACTGCTTTGCGAATGCACATGGTCTCCCATCACAAACGCAGATGGGAAGAACACATGAGTAGAAGCAGCACACAAACTGAAAGCCGCCCTCCTCCTCCTGCTCCAGCATCTTCAGCCACGTCAACCACTGCTATCCTCCTTGCCCCCTCTCAACCATCCTCCACAGAGTCTCTCTTACGTAGCAGTTCCTGGTTATCTGCCCACAGTCAGGTGTCTGTCAAGGACATGTTTGAGCGTAAGAAGCCAATTTCTCAAAGTCACCCCCTTGCCCGGCGTCTGACAGCTGGCTTGTCTGAACTCTTAGCCCGCCAGCTTTTACCATACAAGCTGGTGGAGTCTGATGCTTTCAAAAAATTTGTATCTATTGGGACACCGCAGTGGAAGGTACCTGGCAGAAATTTCTTTTCACAAAAGGCAATCCCAAACCTGTACTCTGTTGTGTGAAAGGAAGTAATGGCATGTATGGCACACAGCGTTGGGGCAAGGGTCCATATGACCATGGATAGCTGGTCTGCAAAGCATGGTCAGGGCAGGTATATCACCTACACTGCGCATTGGGTAAATCTGCTGATGTCTGACAAGCATGGAATGCGTGGCTCTTCAGAAGAGTTGGTGACACCGCCACGACTTGCAGGCAGGCCTGCTGCTACCTCCTCTACTCCTCCTACTCCATCCTCTTCCATAACCTCTTCCATAACCTCTTCCTCGGCGGAGTCCTCTTCTGCTTCTGCGTCTTGCTCCACATCAATTGCACCCCCCAGCTCCCCAGGTACTATTCCACATCCCGGGTACGGCAGTGTCACGCCGTCTTGGGATTGACTTGCCTGAAAGCGGAGAGTCACACCGCACCAGCACTCCTGACCGCCCTGAATGCACAGGTGGATCAGTGGCTGACTCCGCACCAACTTGAGATTGTCAAGGTTGTTTCTGAAAATGGAAGTAATTTGGTGGCGGCATTGAAATTGGGCAAGTTGACACATGTGCCGTGCATGGCACATGTGTGTAATCTAATTGTACAACGATTTGTCCATAAGTACCCAGGCTTACAGGACGTCCTGAAGCAGGCCAGGAAGGTGTGTGGCCATTTCAGGCGTTCCTACACAGCCATGGCGCACTTGTCCGATATCCAGCATCGAAACAACCTGCCAGTGAGGCGCTTGATTTGCGACAGCCCGAAACGGTGGAATTCAACACTCCTAATGTTTGACCACCTGCTCCAACAAGAAAAAGCTGTTAATGAGTATTTGTATGACCGGGGTGCTAGGACAGCCTCTGGGGAGCTGGGGATTTTTTTGCCAAATTACTGGACGCTCATGCGCAATGCCTGTAGGCTCATGCGTCCTTTTGAGGAGGTGACAAACCTTGTTAGTCGCACCGAAGGCACCATCAGCGACATCATACCATTTGTTTTCTTCCTGGAGCGTGCCCTGCGAAGAGTGCTGGATCAGGCCATAGATGAGCGTGAAGAGGAAGAGTTGTGGTGTCCATCACCCCCACAAACAGCCTTATCAGCATCGCTTGCTGGACCTGCGGCAACGCAGGAAGAGGATTGTGAGGAAGAGGAGTCAGAGGAGGAATGTGGCTCTGAGGAGGAGGCGGAGGAAGACAGAGAACAACAGGCATCCCAGGGTGCTCGTTGTTGTCACCTCTCTGGTACCCGTGGTGTTGTACGTGGCTGGGGGGAAGAAGATACCCTCAGTGAGATCAGTGAGGACGAGGAACGGGACATGATTAGCTCGGCATCCAACCTTGTTCAAATGGGTTCTTTCATGCTGTCGTGCCTGTTGAGGGACCCTCGTATAAAAAAGCTGAAGGAGAACGACCTGTACTGGGTGTCCACGCTCCTCGACCCCTGGTATAAGCATAAACTGCCTGAAATGTTACCAAATTCCCGCAAGTCGGAAAGGATGGAGCATTTTAAAAATAAATTTAAAAATATGCTTTACACAGCGTATAAGGGTGATGTCACAGCACAACGGGAATGTAACAGGGGAAGAGATGAAAGTAATCCTCCTCCCACAACCACAGCGGCAAGGACAGGATGCTTTCCTGACGTCTTGTTGATGGAGGACATGCGTACCTTTTTAACTCCCATGCATCCCCAGAGCCTTTCGGGATCCAGCCTCAGAGAAAGACTCAACCGACAGATAGCAGACTACCTAGCATTAACTGCGGATCTCGACACTCTCAGGAGCGATGGACCCCTTGACTACTGGGTATGCAGGCTTGACTTGTGGCCTGAGCTATCCCAATTTGCAATGGAACTTCTGGCCTGCCCCGCTTCAAGTGTCCTGTCCGAAAGGACCTTCAGTGCAGCAGGAGGTTTTGTCACTGAGAAGAGAAGTCGCCTAGGTCAAAAAAGCCTTGACTATCTCACTTTTATTAAAATGAATGAGGGATGGATCCCGAAGGGACTGACATTGGGCGATACATTTGAGTAAAAAAGGTCTGATGATGAGATGAGCTGGCTTGGGCTACAACTGGTACACATGCTGGCTTTTTTTTCTTATAATGCAGGATGACTTGCTTGACTTATCCGCCAACAACTAGTGTTCAAGCCTCAAGCTTTTAGGGCACTTTCTAAATGTTTTACAAACATCAATTTTTCTGGCCGCTGCTACAGCAGTGTCTACAACAGTACCCAGTTTTTCAGTCATTTGTACATGCCTAATTTTTCTGGCCTCTGCTGCTGCTCTGTGGGTACAAAACTCAAATAAAAAAATAAAGCACATAACAGTGATTAAACTGTTAAGAATTGTACAACTTAACACACCACTCATATCTGGTGGACCATTAAATTGCACGCGCAGTGCCCCAAATGTGAAGGAGGACCAAGCATCTTTATCCGACTCTTGGTTGCTCTAAATTATCTCCGGGTTCCATCTATGCCATACCTGTACTCTATTGTGCAAAAGGGTGGCATATGTGGTGTTTCATGCTGTTGTGCCTGTTGCGGGTCATGGCCCATGGTATAAAAAGGCTGAAGGAGAACGACCTGTAATGGGTGTCCAAGCACATTTTTTGAAAAATGTTCCCGGTTCCTCTCAATTATCTCCGGGTTCCTAAAATCAATGCAGAAGAGAGTTTAAGAGTTTAGGGCGCAAATAAATGCTGCAACTAATAAAATTGGTATGGAGTATGTTACTATATGTTTAAAAATCGATAAATTTGTATTCTGACAGTTCATTACAATGATAGACATATAGTTAAAAATTATAATCCTTTATTTTAATACAAGTTTGTCTATAAAAAGTTTATCTGAAAAACGTACAAAAGTTCTTCTAAAAAAGGTTCATGGAAATTCTGTAAAAATAATTATACAAAATCTGTTAAAATATATTGAAATAATAAAGATACATAAAGATCAAAGAGAGGTATAATGAAATATAAAGTGATTATGAGAGGTATATAAGAAGGGTTTCTTATTGTGTATATCTTGTCTATGTATGTAGGGATCTTACTCAGAAAAGTGCATATGTGTTGGAATATATTTTCTTATAGATGTAGTCAATATAGATCTGTTTAGTTATATTTGTAGAACACCTAGTTCATCAAAACCTAGTGTAGTGTAGACAAACTTTCAATTCACAATTGTTGCACGTCAGTAGGAATTGTTTGTATAATTGTTATGCACTAATTCGACTCCTCAAGGTATACATACATGTAATCAATGTAGAAAAAACATGTGTGAAAAACGGTCAATGTAAAAGCAAGTTTCTGTCGGTGAGATTGTTAAATTCTTATGTAAACATAATTATTATGCAGCAGAATACAGTCGGCCGACTGAAAAGGATAGCTTATTCTAACTGAAAAACCGTTTGTAGTCTTTATTACGGTATGATATGATGAGTTTGCTATTTGTTAACAAATATTAAACAGTAAGGAACGATAGTTTTACTTACTTGAATGCTCCTAACCGATTCTGGAGCCTGGATATAGATGATAATGAAAATGTTTCTTTGTAAATCCTTCCGCTCAGTAGATGTTGCTGAGGTTAGCTTCTTTTTTCGATGTCCTCAGATATTTTAGCTTCGTCTTTGCTTACAGCTTAGGTGCATCGGCTCAAGTGTAGTCCTCCAGTCCGCTCACAAATAGCGGCTACTTTGTTGCAGAACTGTAAGTGCTGGTTTTGAAATCGCGGTCTCTTACTTAAGAAAGTTCAGAGTAGTTTATAGCAGCGATAGTATTGTAGGTATCCTTGGGAACACAATGGATAGTGTTTTAAATGGCAGTAGTGTGCTACGCGTTTCGGCCGTAAACCTTGGCCTTTTTCAAGCTATACTACTGCATTACTTCTTGGCGGGCTTTTTATACTCTGTTTCAGTTTTTTTTCCAGTTTTTTTAGTCCAGTTTTTTTTTTTTTTAACGGTCATATAATTGGATAATAATCTCATTGCTATTTCAAATAGTCATACAATTGGTCTCATACGTAATTGATTGATTGATTGGCTACATTGTTTTGGTAAGTCAAATATTTACAAAAAATGTTGATTTTAAACAAGTGTTTAAATTAAATTAAATCTGTGCTGGAAACATGTTCGTTTAATGTTATAATGTAGCGCATACAGCTTGTTAGCTCAAATGATCTTTTTATATCTTTTTTTGCTTATTTTCTTATTTAATTTTCAATTTCTATCGTTTGTTGAAGAACATTTCAAAAATTATTATTTTACACAAATATATAAAAAAGTTTGTAGGAACTCTTAAAAAACTCTTTTTTAAAAAATATATATCTTAGAGCACCAATAAAAATAAAAATAGAAATAAAAATGGGGGAAAAAAGAGGTATTATTTTGAACAAATCTATTTTGAATTCATAGGCTAATATTCTGTACCTCTTTGTGTAGAAGAATATCTCTAAAGGTATTTGTTAAAGTCAAGTGATGGAATTAATTGTTGTATGGTTTTATTCATTTTATAGTAGACTTAGCTTCGCTAGCAAGTGTAATATTGCATACTTCTCTCTATTCTTTTAGGAAGCTATTCAGATTGAAGTCTATGTTCAAACCTTTGGGTTGTAGTGTCTGCAGTTGGAAAATCCATTTGGCTTCTGCTTGCATTAGTCTATTTGATTGGTTCCCTGTCATTTCCTATTTTTTCTATAACTGTGAAGGTGAAAAATTTTAAGTTACTATTATTGCATAATCTAAAATGCTTTAGGACTGGAAGCTCCAGATTTCTTTTTTCTTCTGAATTTTCTATAGATAATATGTGCTCTCTTAGTCTTTCCCTTACTGTTCTCTCCGTTTCTCCGGTGTATTGGATATTACATTTCTTACATTCTATCAGGTAGATTACATTTTTGTCCATGCACCTTATGGTTTTTTTTATTTTATATTCTTTTTTAGTGATATTAGAAGTGAATGTGTGGGTTCTCTTTGAATGTCTACATGCTTTACATATATGGCAGGGGTAGAACCCTTTTAAATAAGATCCTAAAACTCCTTTTTCTATTTCTTTTCTTTTAGTGTTTTTCATTGAAGGGGCCAGTCTATTTTTTAGTGTATTTGCTTTTCTGTATACAAATTTTGGTTATGGAGGGAGGTGTTGGCCAATATCTGGATCATAACTTAGGATATACCAATGTTTGCGAATCATTTTTTCTATTATGTGTTTATCTTCAGCATATTGGGTGATAAATGGGATGTTTATTTTATCACTAGTTATGTTACATGTATTTTTCTTATTCGTATTATTTAGAATATCTATTCTATTAATTTTTCTTACTTCTTCTAGATTTCTCTCTATATTTTGTGTATCATATCCCCTATCTATAAATTTTTGTTTAAAAACTGTGCTTTGTTGTTCAAAAGTATCGGGGTCATTACAATTTCTTTTCAATCTTAAAAACTGTCCTTTGGGAATATTTTGTTTCCATTTTTTCAAGTGACAACTTTCCCAATGGATATAGTTGTTCGCATCTACTTCCTTAAAATATGTTTTTGTATTTAGTTTGTCTCCATTTGGTGAGATTTCTAAATCTAGATAATTTATTTTTGTCTTATTAAAATTATATGTAAATGTAAGGTTCTTATCGTTGTTATTCATATTTTGGATACATTGTATCAAGTCTTTTTCATCCCCTGTCCATATAAAAAAGAGATCATCTATGTATCTTTTATAGATTAAAAATTTTCTTTAAAAACACTATTGTTGATAAAATTATTTTCCCATAAACCCATGAACAGGTTTGCGTAGCTGGGGGCAAATTTTGTGCCCATCGCAGTTCCACAAACCTGTTCATAGAAACTTCCATCATATAGAAAGTAATTGTGTGTTAGGATAAAATTTATACCATCTAAAATAAATTCAATTTGGTCTTGTGGCATTTCACCCTCCTTGTTGAGAAAATGTTTTACTGCACATATTCCATCTGAGTGTTGTATGCTGGTGTATAGTGATGAAACATCACATGTCACTAGTAGATAATTTGGTTTCCAGTGGATATTCTCTAGGATTTTTAAAAGGCTAGTTGAATCTTTCAGATAGGAGTCTAGGTTTTTTACATGTTGTTGAAGGAACTTGTCTATATATGCTGAGAGATTTGATGTAAGGGAGTTAATACCCGAAATTATTGGGCGGCCTGGTGGGTTTTCTTTGTTTTTGTGTATTTTTGGAAGTGCATATATAATAGGGATTTTAGGGTAATTAGGGTATAGGAAATTGTATTCTTTGTCTGTGATTATTCCTATAGTTTTTGCCTTTTCTAGATGATTTTTTAGGAAAATTTGGTAAACTCTTGTTGGGTTTGTTATCATTTTTTTATATGTATCTGTGTCGTTTAGTAATTTAAATATCATATCATCATATTGAGATTTGTCTAATATCACAATACCCCCCCTTTATCAGCAGGTTTTATAATAATTTCATTCTTATTTTCTAATTCTGTTATGAGTCATTTTTGTTTCCTTGTAAGGTTTTGTTTACTATTTTTCTTGTTAACTAAATTTGTTATATCTGTTGTAATTAGTTTTTCAAATGTGTCTTTATGGAAAGTTTTCATTTCAATTGTGGTAGGATTTGTTTTTGAATTACATGCTCCTTCATTTATGATCGATTTTTCAACTGGATTTTTTAAAAAACATTTCTTTAGTGTTAGGTTTCGAACAAATTTATGTGCATCTATAAATGTGTTAAATTTGTCAAAAGTTTTGGTTGGGGCAAACGATAGTCCCTTACTAAGTATTTGATTTTGGGTTTCATTTAATTTTAGTTTGCTTAGATTATATATTCCTTGTTGTTGTGTATCTATTTCTTTCGTTTTAGTTCTTGGAATTGGGTCTTTGGTGGGTAATATTGTTCTTTTAGTTCTTTTTGATCTACCTCCTCTAGTTCCCCTCTTTCCAAATGTCTCCTTTTTCTTCTGCCTGAACTTTGTTGAGGGCCTATTTCTAAAAAATCTTGTGACTTTTTGGAGCTATTTTTAGTTGTATTTCTTATTTGGTCTTCATCTATATTATCAGATCTATTTTCTGGTTCGTACCGGTCCAAGGCTTAGAACCTATTGTAGTTGTTGTAGCTATTATAGCTGTTATATGGTCTGTTATATGTGTTTTGGTGTTCGTAATAGTTATTTGTTTGTTGTTCATGTGTTCTTAAATGTTCACTGTTGGTTGGTCTATTATATGTATTTCTATGTTCATGATAATTGTTAGGTTGAGGTTCAAATGTTCTTGAATTTTCAAAAGTTCTTCTACTGTATGTACCCCAATCGTTCCGCCAATTGTTTGAGTTGTGTGTGTTGTAATTTTGTTTATTAGAATTATATGAGTTGTAATTTTGATAGTGTTGTCTCTTTTCGTATTTATTCTGATTGTAATTTCCTTTTTTATATTCCACCTTTTACCAAATGGTGAGGAGTATATAAGCCACAAATGGAGAGGTAATAAAGCAGAAAAAACAGTAGCTAATATGAATACAGACATAAAAGAAAAAAACGAACAGCACAGGCCTTATGTAACAGATAGAGAACAAACAAATCAGAACAATCCTAACCTAAGACCTTCTTGGCAAAAGGTGGAATATAAAAAAGGAAATTACAATCAGAATAAATACGAAAAGAGACAACACTATCAAAATTACAACTCATATAATTCTAATAAACAAAATTACAACACACACAACTCAAACAATTGGCGGAACGATTGGGGTACATACAGTAGAAGAACTTTTGGAAATTCAAGAACATTTGAACCTCAACCTAACAATTATCATGAACATAGAAATACATATAATAGACCAACCAACAGTGAACATTTAAGAACACATGAACAACGAACAAATAACTATTACGAACATCAAAACACATATAACAGACCATATAACAGCTATAATAGCTACAACAAATACAATAGGTTCTCAGCCTTGGACCGGTACGAACCAGAAAATAGATCTGATAATATAGATGAAGACCAAATAAGAAATACAACTAAAAATAGCTCCAAAAAGTCACAAGATTTTTTTAGAAATAGGCCCTCAACAAAGTTCAGGCAGAAGAAAAAGGAGACATTCGGAAAGAGGGGAACTAGAGGAGGTAGATCAAAAAGAACTAAAAGAACAATATTACCTACCAAAGACCCAATTCCAAGAACTAAAACAAAAGAAATAGATACACAACAACAAGGAATATATAATCTAAGCAAACTAAAATTAAATGAAACCCAAAATCAAATACTTAGTAAGGGACTATCGTTTGCCCCAACCAAAACCATTGACAAATTTAACACATTTATAGATGCACATAAATTTGTTCGAAACCTAACACTAAAGAAATGTTTTTTAAAAAATCCAGTTGAAAAATCGATCATAAATGAAGGAGCGTGTAATTCAAAAACAAATCCTACCACAATTGAAATGAAAACTTTCCATAAAGACGAAAAGGGTTTCATTCATACTGACTTAAAAAAGAAATCTAATTTTTACCCTAAGAATGAGAAGGGTAAATATATAGACACATTCAAAAAACTAATTACAACAGATATAACAAATTTAGTTAACAAGAAAAATAGTAAACAAAACCTTACAAGGAAACAAAAATGACTCATAACAGAATTAGAAAATAAGAATGAAATTATTATAAAACCTGCTGATAAAGGGGGGGTATTGTGATATTAGACAAATCTCAATATGATGATATGATATTTAAATTACTAAACGACACAGATACATATAAAAAAATGATAACAAACCCAACAAGAGTTTACCAAATTTTCCTAAAAAATCATCTAGAAAAGGCAAAAACTATAGGAATAATCACAGACAAAGAATACAATTTCCTATACCCTAATTACCCTAAAATTCCTATTATATATGCACTTCCAAAAATACACAAAAACAAAGAAAACCCACCAGGCCGCCCAATAATTTCGGGTATTAACTCCCTTACATCAAATCTCTCAGCATATATAGACAAGTTCCTTCAACAACATGTAAAAAACCTAGACTCCTATCTGAAAGATTCAACTAGCCTTTTAAAAATCCTAGAGAATATCCACTGGAAACCAAATTATCTACTAGTGACATGTGATGTTTCATCACTATACACCAGCATACAACACTCAGATGGAATATGTGCAGTAAAACATTTTCTCAACAAGGAGGGTGAAATGCCACAAGACCAAATTGAATTTATTTTAGATGGTATAAATTTTATCCTAACACACAATTACTTTCTATATGATGGAAGTTTCTATGAACAGGTTTGCGGAACTGCGATGGGCACAAAATTTGCCCCCAGCTACGCAAACCTGTTCATGGGTTTATGGGAAAATAATTTTATCAACAATAGTGTTTTTAAAGAAAAAATTTTAATCTATAAAAGATACATAGATGATCTCTTTTTTATATGGACAAGGTATGAAAAAGACTTGATACAATGTATCCAAAATATGAATAACAACGATAAGAACCTTACATTTACATATAATTTTAATAAGACTAAAATAAATTATCTAGATTTAGAAATCTCACCAAATGGAGACAAACTAAATACAAAAACATATTTTAAGGAAGTAGATGCAAACAACTATATCCATTGGGAAAGTTGTCACTTGAAAAAATGGAAACAAAATATTCCCAAAGGACAGTTTTTAAGATTGAAAAGAAATTGTAATGACCCCGATACTTTTGAACAACAAAGCACAGTTTTTAAACAAAAATTTATAGATAGGGGATATGATACACAAAATATAGAGAGAAATCTAGAAGAAGTAAGAAAAATTAATAGAATAGATATTCTAAATAATATGAATAAGAAAAATAAATGTAACATAACTAGTGATAAAATAAACATCCCATTTATCACCCAATATGCTGAAGATAAACACATAATAGAAAAAATTATTCGCAAACATTGGTATATCCTAAGTTATGATCCAGATATTGGCCAACACCTCCCTCCAAAACCAAAATTTGTATACAGAAAAGCAAATACACTAAAAAATAGACTGGCCCCTTCAATGAAAAACACTAAAAGAAATAGAAAAAGGAGTTTTAGGATCTGATTTAAAAGGGTTCTACCCCTGCCATATATGTAAAGCATGTAGACATTCAAAGAGAACCCACACATTCACTTCAAATATCACTAAAAAAGAATATAAAATCAAAAACACCATAAGGTGCATGGACAAAAATGTAATCTACCTGATAGAATGTAAGAAATGTAATATCCAATACACCGGAGAAACGGAGAGAACAGTAAGGGAAAGACTAAGAGAGCACATATTATCTATAGAAAATTCAGAAGAAAAAATAAATCTGGAGCTTCCAGTCCCAAAGAATTTTAGATTATGCAATAATAGTAACTTAAAATTGTTCACCTTCACAGTTATAGAAAAAATAGGAAATGACTATAGGGGAGGGAACCAATCAAATAGACTAATGCAAGCAGAAGCCAAATGGATTTCCCAACTGCAGACACTACAACCCAAAGGTTTGAACATAGACTTCAATCTGAATAGCTTCCTAAAAGAATAGAGAGAAGTATGCAATATTACACTTGCTAGCGAAGCTAAGTCTACTATAAAATGAATAAAACCATACAACAATTAATTCCATCACTTGACTTTAACAAATACCTTTAGAGATATTCTTCTACACAAAGAGGTACAGAATATTAGCCTATGAATTCAAAATAGATTTGTTCAAAATAATACCTCTTTTTTCCCCCATTTTTATTTCTATTTTTATTTTTATTTTTATTGGTGCTCTAAGATATATATTTTTTTTAAAAAAGTTTTTTTAAGAGTTCCTACAAACTTTTTTATATATTTGTGTAAAATAATAATTTTTGAAATGTTCTTCAACAAACGATAGAAATTGAAAATTAAATAAGAAAATAAGCAAAAAAAGATATAAAAAGATCATTTGAGCTAACAAGCTGTATGCGCTACATTATAACATTAAACGAACATGTTCCCAGCACAGATTTAATTTAATTTAAACACTTGTTTAAAATCAACACTTTTTGTAAATATTTGACTTACCAAAACAATGTAGCCAATCAATCAATCAATTACGTATGAGACCAATTGTATGACTATTTGAAATAGCAATGAGATTATTATCCAATTATATGACCGTTAAAAAAAAAAAAAAAACTGGACTAAAAAAACTGGAAAAAAAACTGAAACAGGGTATAAAAAGCCCGCCAAGAAGTAATGCAGTAGTATAGCTTGAAAATGGCCAAGGTTTACGGCCGAAACGCGTAGCACACTACTGCCATTTAAAACACTATCCATTGTGTTCCCAAGGATACCTACAATACTATCGCTGCTATAAACTACTCTGAACTTTCTTAAGTAAGAGACCGCGATTTCAAAACCAGCACTTACAGTTCTGCAACAAAGTAGCCGCTATTTGTGAGCGGACTGGAGGACTACACTTGAGCCGATGCACCTAAGCTGTAAGCAAAGACGAAGCTAAAATATCTGAGGACATCGAAAAAAGAAGCTACCCTCAGCAACATCTACTGAGTGGAAGGATTTACAAAGAAACTTTTCATTATCATCTATATCCAGGCTCCAGAATCGGTTAGGAGCATTCAAGTAAGTAAAACTATCGCTCCTTACTGTTTACTATTTGCTCCTTGTCCGTAGAGCTCTGGCAACGTACTAAAAACTACCCGGGCAACGTACATCAGACTATTGTTAACAAATAGCAAACTCATCATATCATACCGTAATAAAGACTACAAACGGTTTTTCAGTTAGAATAAGCTATCCTTTTCAGTCGGCCGACTGTATTCTGCTGCATAATAATTATGTTTACATAAGAATTTAACAATCTCACCGACAGAAACTTGCTTTTACATTGACCGTTTTTCACACATGTTTTTTCTACATTGATTACATGTATGTATACCTTGAGGAGTCGAATTAGTGCATAACAGTTATACAAACAATTCCTACTAACGTGCAACAATTGTGAATTGAAAGTTTGTCTACACAACACTAGGTTGTTTTTTTTTTTTTTAAAGATATTTGTAATTTTATTTATATAATCTTATGAATATTAAGTTGTTGTTTTTTTTAAAAAAAATTTTTTATTGAGGTATATTGAAAGGCATACATCAATTATGTAAATAAATTTTTGCACTACATGTTACATACGATAAAGGCTTCAATGTTCCTGGAGTAACAACATAAACACATAAGAAATGAGAAAATAAAGAACAACAGGTTACATACCATGTAGACATTGTATATGGAGGATGCCCAGCACTAAGAGACCTTCTAAAAGCATTAAGGTAAAGGAAGGCAAATATAGGCCGAAAAGGCCATCTTTGGATCTCATCATTATACCTCGGTTTTATAACATTTAAAATGTAGAATGTAATATATTAAATATTCTATAACAAAATCAAAACCAAAACCCCCTAATAATAATAAATAGGAACCATATTAGAGCCTTCTGGCCCACACATCAAGGTATTAACTGCTATATATCTGGTCTTAAAAAGGTCCCTGATATATGTTGAAGGAAGAAAAACTCAGCAGGTACAATTCAAGCAGACTTACTAGTCTGATAAAAAAAAGGTGGGTTCCGTATTATGGTGCAATATGGAATAGAAAGGGATACTAAGGGGGTGATGGAAGGTGCGGTATAGGCAAGAGAAACCGCTTTTTTAATTCTCCTAGAACTAGGAGACATATTATGGAAAAGTAGGGGAGGGAGGTGGTAAGATAAATACGATGTATGGAATATATGCCAAAGGAGACTTTCAAGGGGTAGGGCATCAATTATATAGTGTTACTATGTTGAGGAGGAGGACAGGTGATACTGTAAGGAAGACAGGGTGTGTATAGAGACTATAGACTCAACTATCTAGTGTTATTGATCAGTCCTGCTGATCTAAATAAAGTAGGTAAAGTCAGTACCTTGGTATTGAGAGTAAATACTAAGAGATTAAGTAGGTTGTGGTAATTCTTTTGCATCTAGGGTAAAAAAGGTATTACTAGGGATGTTGCACAATTGACAATTGGTTGGCCTATGTACACTAAATATAGACATCATTAAACTTTTGGGGGGATCAGAGTTGTTGCCACTGTGAAGCGTGATTAAAACACGCTGAAAATGTTTTTTTGTTCTGGGAGTTAGTCTTATAGGGTGCAAAATGATAAGTTAAACTTAGTGAGGAAGGGGAAGGGTGTGTAAATCATTCTGAGATACTAAGATAGTGCTTGATATTGGGGAGATATAGTTACATACATATAGTATCTTCGCCAGTTTAATATAAAAGTACGGTTGTAGCAACATTGCTTCTATTGGAGTACGGGATAGGGGCATAAATCAGCTTTTATGGCAATAATATGTCTTAGCAACCATGCTAGTTGGATATGGGCCCTATATCCAACAATAGGCTATTGTGTCAAAGTTAATTACCTCCTTCCCATATGTACAATAGATAGGCCGCTACCAGTTTCGTAACATGTCAGAACAATTTAAACTTATATGAGCATAGAAAAGAAAAGTAAACATACTCAGAATAGTGTTATGAAAGGCAATACATGTGATGATAAAAACATGCCACACATCAACAGCAAACAGTATGAAAGAATCAACTGGGTTATGATAGCAAAGAATAACATTTGAACCCCAAAACAGGCCAACCCCAAAAGTTAGTAAAATGCAGTGGGAAAGTTCTCTGTATGTGTCCATGGTCCCTCTAATCAGCTTGCAGCCTGTGTGCGAAACAAAGCAATGGACCGGTATGTTACAAGGGAGAACATTTTACCCAACTCCAGAACGCAAAGCTAGGGAAAAAGCTGTGCTGCAGATCTGGCAGTAGAAATCTCTGAAGTGATTAATGTATCCCCCGGGGTCCCAGTGCACAGCCACAAAGTCTCTTTTCCCCATCATGTTAGATCACAAACCTGGGTGTTCACTGTCAGTATGTTGCACTATGTTTATTACCAGCTTCGTAGGGTCAATGACCCGACTGACCGGGTGGTGAAAAGCGCCTTTGTTTTGAGAGATACTTATAGGTATCAGTGTGGGAGCCATCCGGACTTGCTTGTAGTCGTCAGAGATCTGTGAGTCTATTAAGTCTGTCTGGGTTACACAGGCGTCGGGCTGCAGATGTAGATCTCTTACCTCATCGTTACAAGATGGAGCTTTACTGTGCGAGATGTCATCAAGCCGACATCTGAGTCCCAGAGCGCCATTCTCTGCATACTCTATCTGCCTGGGGTTCGACTGAGTAAGCTGAGTTGTGCAAAAGTCCCTCATACCAAGCGCAGCATTTAGGGTCTTATCGAAAGCTTCACGGTGACTTGCCAGCATGCAAGCTAATTCCTTTAGGATGTATCCAACGTTCATCTTGTACTCCTCGCCTTGGCAGAAGCAGGTTTAACATCAGTTAGAGGAGGGAGGAGGTGAATGCGTCTATGAGGTGAGGGATAACAGCGGCTTTGAGAACCCAGGAATTCTCTATCAGTAGGCAACCTCCATGCGTAAGGGTCTGTAGATAAAATGGCTGTGTTTACCACATGGCAAAGGCATAAGGTGAAAGCCTTGCACGCATCTTCAGTAGATGGCTGTCTTCAACGCTCCGTACACCCCCAAGTGTCTGTAGGCTTTGGGGTGATGTTGTAGGCGCATAAATGTAAGGTATTTTATGTTTTTTGGCCCATAAGTCAGGAGCTCTGTTCAGTTGCGACTGTTATCCATGGCGGTTAGCTCCGCCCCCCCACTACACTAGGTTTTGATGAACTAGGTGTTCTGCAAATATAACTAAACAGATCTATATTGACTACATCTATAGGAAAATATATTCCAACACATATGCACTTTTCTGAGTAAGATCCCTACATACATAGACAAGATATACACAATAAGAAACCCTTCTTATATACCTCTCATAATCACTTGATATTTCATTATACCTCTCTTTGATCTTTATGTATCTTTATTATTTCAATATATTTTAACAGATTTTGTATAATAATTTTTACAGAATTTCCATGAACCTTTTTTAAGAAGAACTTTTGTACTTTTTCAGATAAACTTTTTATAGACAAACTTGTATTAAAATAAAGGATTATAATTTTTAATTATATGTCTATCATTGTAATGAACTGACAGAATACAAATTTATCGATTTTTAAACATATAGTAACATACTCCATACCAATTTTATTAGTTGCAGCATTTATTTGTGCCCTAAACTCTTAAACTCTCTTCTGCACAAACTAATTTAATATCAAATAGGGGTTGATATTTCAGGAGTTAGGGCTAGTCAACACTGGGCAGCGCAGGAAAGTCTTTGAAAAATCTGTAGTTTTTCCTAAAATCAATGGCATACCTGTACTCGATTGTGCAAAAGGATGGCATATGTGGTGTTTCCTGCAGTTGTTTCTGTTGAGGGTGATGGACCCTCTTATAAAAAGGCTGAAGGAGAACGACCTGTACTGGGTGTCCAAGCATGGTTTTTTGGCCAATTTCACGTTTCCAAAAAATGATCTCAGGGTTTCTAAAATCAATGCCGTACCTGTACTCTATTGTTCAAAAGGATGCCATATGTCCACTTTCCTGCTGTTGTTTTTGTTGAGGGTCCTGGACCCTCTTTTAAAAAGGCTGAAGTAGAAAGAAGTGTCCTGGGTGTCCAATCATTTTTTTGGTTCAATTTCCCGGTTGCAACAAATTATCTCCGGGTTTCTAAAATCAATGCTGTACCTATACTCTATTGTTCAAAAGGATGCCATATGTCCTCTTTCCTGCTGTTGTTTCATATGAGGGTCCTGGACCCTCTTATAAAAAGGCTGAAGGAGAAAGAAGTGTACTGGGTGTTCATCCAATCATTTTTTTGTTTCAAATTCCCGGTTGCAACAAATTATTTCCGGGTTTCTAAAATCAATGCTGTACCTGTACTCTATTGTTCACAAGGATGCCATATGTCCTCTTTCCGGCTGTTGTTTCATATGAGGGTCCTGGAGCCTCTTATAAAAAGGCAGAAGGAGAAAGAAGTGTACTGGGTGTCCTGTCCAATCAATGTTTTTTTCTATTTCCCGTTTCCTAATAATTATCTCTGGGTTTCTAAAATCAATACTGTACCTGTACTCTATTGTTCCAAAGGATGCCATATGTCCTCTTTCCTGCTGTTGTTTCTGTTGAGGGTCCTGGACCCTCTTATAAAAAGGCTGAAGTAGAAAGAAGTGTACTGGTTCTCCATCCAATAATTTTTTGGGTTAAAATTTGCGGTTCCTACAAATTATCTACGGGTTTCTAAAATCAATGCTGTACCTGTACTCTATTGTTCAAAAGGATGCCATATGTCCTCTTTCCTACTGTTGTTTCTGTTGAGAGTCCTGGACCCTCTTATAAAAAGGCAGAAGGAGAAAGAAGTGTACTGGCTGTCCAATCAATGTTTTTTTTCTATTTCCCGTTTCATAAAAATTATCTCCGGGTTTCTAAAATCAATGCTGTACCTGTAGTCTATTGTTCAAAAGGATGCCATATGTCCTCTTTCCTGCTGTTGTTTCATATGAGGGTCCTGGAGCCTCTTATAAAAAGGCTGAAGTAGAAAGAATTGTACTGGGTGTCCAATCATTTTTTTGGTTCAATTTCCCGGTTGCAACAAATTATCTCAGGGTTTCTAAAATTAATGCCTTCCCTGTAATCTATTGTTCAAAAGTATGCCATAATTCCTCTTTCCTGCTGTTGTTTCTGTTGAGGGTCCGGGACCCTCTTATAAAAAGGCTGAAGTAGAAAGAAGTGTACTGGGTGTCCAATCATGTTTTTTGGTTCAATGTCCCGGTTGCAACAAATTATCTCCGGGTTTCTAAAATTAATGCTATACCTGTGCTCTCTTGTTCAAAAGGATGCCATCTGTCCTCTTTCCTGCTGTTGTTTCTGTTGAGGGTGCTGGACCCTCTTATAAAAAGGCCTAAGGATAAAGAAGTGTACTGGGTGTCCAATCAATGTTTTTTTCTATTTCCCTGTTCATAAAAATTATCTCAGGGATTCGATAATCAATGCCTTACCTGTAATTTATTGTTCAAAAGGATGCCATATGTCCTCTTTCCTGCTGGTGTTTTGTTTGAGGGTCCTGGACCCTCTTATAAAAAGGCCTAAGGATAAAGAAGTGTACTGGGTGTCTAATCAATGTTTTTTTCTATTTGACGGTTGCAACAAATTATCTCAGGGTTTCTAAAATCAATGCCTTACCTGTAATCTATTGTTCCAAAGGATGGCATATGTCCTCTTTCCTGCTGTTGTTTTGTTTGAGGGTCCTGGACCCTCTTATAAAAAGGCCTAAGGATAAAGAAGTGTACTGGGTGTCCAATCAATGTTTTTTTCTATTTACCAGTTGCAAAAAATTATCTCTGGGTTTATAAAATCAATGCCTTACCTGTAATCTATTGTTCAAAAGGATGCCATATGTCCTCTTTCCTGCTGGTGTTTCAGTTGAGGGTCCTGGACCCTCTTATAAAAAGGCCTAAGGATAAAGAAGTGTACTGGGTGTCCAATCAATGTTTTTTTCTATTTCCCTGTTCATAAAAATGATCTCAGGGATTCGATAATCAATGCCTTACCTGTAATCTATTGTTCAAAAGGATGCCATATGTCCTCTTTCCTGCTGGTGTTTTGTTTGAGGGTCCTGGACCCTCTTATAAAAAGGCCTAAGGATAAAGAAGTGTACTGGGTGTCCAATCAATGTTTTTTTCTATTTCCCTGTTCATAAAAATTATCTCAGGGATTCGATAATCAATGCCTTACCTGTAATCTATTGTTCAAAAGGATGCCATATGTCCTCTTTCCTGCTGGTGTTTTGTTTGAGGGTCCTGGACCCTCTTATAAAAAGGCCTAAGGATAAAGAAGTGTACTGGGTGTCCAATCAATGTTTTTTTCTATTTCCCTGTTCATAAAAATTATCTCAGGGATTCGATAATCAATGCCTTACCTGTAATCTATTGTTCAAAAGGATGCCATATGTCCTCTTTCCTGCTGTTGTTTTGTTTGAGGGTCCTGGACCCTCTTATAAAAAGGCCTAAGGATAAAGAAGTGTACTGGGTGTCCAATCAATGTTTTTTTCTATTTACCAGTTGCAAAAAATTATCTCTGGGTTTATAAAATCAATGCCTTAGCTGTAATCTATTGTTCAAAAGGATGCCATATGTCCTCTTTCCTGCTGGTGTTTCAGTTGAGGGCCCTGGACCCTCTTATAAAAAGGCCTAAGGATAAAGAAGAGTACTGGGTGTCCAATCAATGTTTTTTTCTATTTCCCTGTTCATAAAAATTATCTCAGGGATTCGATAATCAATGCCTTACCTGTAATATATTGTTCAAAAGGATGCCATATGTCCTCTTTCCTGCTGGTGTTTTGTTTGAGGGTCCTGGACCCTCTTATAAAAAGGCCTAAGGATAAAGAAGTGTACTGGGTGTCCAATCAATGTTTTTTTCTATTTCCCTGTTCATAAAAATTATCTCAGGGATTCAATAATCAATGCCTTACCTGTAATCTATTGTTCAAAAGGATGCCATATGTCCTCTTTCCTGCTGGTGTTTTGTTTGAGGGTCCTGGACCCTCTTATAAAAAGGCCTAAGGATAAAGAAGTGTACTGGGTGTCCAATCAATGTTTTTTTCTATTTAACGGTTGCAACAAATTATCTCAGGGTTTCTAAAATCAATTGCTTACCTGTAATCTATTGTTCCAAAGGATGGCATATGTCCTCTTTCCTGCTGTTGTTTTGTTTGAGGGTCCTGGACCCTCTTATAAAAAGGCCTAAGGATAAAGAAGTGTACTGGGTGTCCAATCAATGTTTTTTTTCTATTTCCCAGTTGCAAAAAAATATCTCTGGGTTTATAAAATCAATGCCTTACCTGTAATCTATTGTTCAAAAGGATGCCATATGTCCTCTTTCCTGCTGCTGTTTCTGTTGAGGGTCCTGGACCCTCTTATAAAAAGGCCGAAGGATAAAGAAGTGTACTTGGTGTCCAGTCCAATCAATGTTTTTTTCTATTTCCCGCTTCCTAAAAATTATCTCTGGGTTTGTACAATCAATGCCTTACCTGTAATCTATTGCTCAAAAGGATGCCATCTGTCCTCTTTCCTGCTGTTGTTTCTGTTGAGGGTCCTGGACCCTCTTATAAAAAGGCCGAAGGAGAAAGAAGTGTACTGGGTGTCCAATCAATGTTTTTTTCTATTTCACGTTTCCTAAAAATTATCTCTGGGTTTATAAAATCAATGCTGTACCTGTACTCTATTGTTCAAAAGGATGCCATATGTTATCTTTCCTGCTGTTGTTTTTGTTGAGGGTCCGGGACCCTCTTCTAAAAAGGCCGAAGGAGAACGACCTGTACTGTACTGGGTATCCAAGCATGTTTTTTTTTTTCAATTTCACGGTTCCTAAAAAATATCTCCGTGTAACTAAAATCAATGCCATGCCTGTACTCTATTGTTCAAAAGGATGGCATATGTGGTGTTTCATTCTGTTGTGGCTTTAGAGGGTTGTGGGCCATCGTATAAAACGGCTGAAGGAGAACGACCTGTACTGCCTTGCTGCTCCTTTTAGGCAGGCCAGCTCTTTGCATACATGCCCACAGACTCTGTAACGCATGCCTCTTTTAGGGAGAGGTGCAGCCATAATGCAGGATCAGAACCTCTGCCTGCAACTGTTATACTCGATTTTGCGAAACCTTACCATGGTTCCCTGACCGCACATCTTGTTGTTATATTTTGGTGAGGGTAATCATGATGGCCATGTAGACCACCCCCGAGAGGCCTGG
Organism: Bombina bombina; assembly: GCF_027579735.1. Taxonomy (NCBI): domain Eukaryota; kingdom Metazoa; phylum Chordata; class Amphibia; order Anura; family Bombinatoridae; genus Bombina; species Bombina bombina. Next base: position 847,745,347 of record NC_069504.1, on the reverse strand, counting down.
AAGTAACAGGGATGAAAGTGCTAAGAATAGTACAACTTGAAACAACCGAGATAGCCATGGGTCTTAGTTCAAGACCGCTTGGCTTTTTTTTGGGTTTGGGTGCGGCTAATCATGCAGGCCATATAGACCTGCCACCATTCAGTGTTGTTTCAGGTATTAAACTAATAAGAACAGTACTACCAAAATACAGCCAATTAAGGGCCTATCAAGACTGAGCCAAGGTTGGATTGTAGTATTTTGTTAGACTAATCATGATGGCCATGTAGACCACCCCCGAGAGGCCTGGAAGAAACAGGGATGAGATGAAAGTGCTAAGAATAGTACAACTTGAAACAACCGAGTTAGCCATGGGTGTTAGTCCAAGACCGCTTGGCTTTTTTTTGGGTTTGGGTGCGGCTAATCATGAAGGCCATATAGACCTGCCAACATTCGGTGTTGTTTCAGGTATTAAACTAATAAGAACAGTACTACCAAAATACAGCCAATTAACGGCCTATCAAGACTGAGCCAAGGTTGGATTGTAGGATTTTATTAGGCTAATCATGATGGCCATGTAGACCACCCCCGAGAGGCCTGGAAGTAACAGGGATGAAAGTGCTAAGAATAGTACTACTTGAAACAACCGAGTTAGCCATGAGTGTTAGTCCAAGACCGCTTGGCTTTTTTTTGGGTTTGGGTGCGGCTAATCATGAAGACCATATTGACCTGCCACCATTCGGTGTTGTAACAGGTATTAAACTGCTAAGAACAGTACTACTTAACACAACCTAGTTACCATGGGTCCCAGAGCATATGTTTTATTATTATATTTTGTAAGGGTAATCATGCAGGCCATATAGACCTCCCCCAATAGGGTGAGTAACAGGTATTGAAATGCTAAGAACAGTACTACTTAACACAAAGTTACCATGGGTCCCAGACAGCATGTCTTGTTATTATATTTTGTAAGGGTAATCATGCAGGCCATATAGACCTCCACCGATAGGGTGAGTAACAGGTATTAAAATGCTACTTAACACAACATAGTTACCATGGGTCCCAGAACGCATGTGTTGTTATTATATTTTGTCAGGGTAATCAGGCAGGCCATATAGACCTCCCCCGATAGGGGGGGTAACAGGGATTAAAGTGCTAAGAAAAGTACTAATTAACACAAGCTAGTTACCATGGGTCCAACACCGTGTGTCTTGTTGTTATACTTTGTCAGGGTAATCATGCAGGCCATATAGACCTCACTTGATAGGGGGAGTAACAGGGATTACAGTTCTAAGAATAGTACTACTTAACACAACCTAGTTACCATGGGTCCCAGACCAGATGTTTTCTTGTTATACTTTGTCAGGCTAATCATGCAGGCCATATAGAACTCCACCGAAAGGGGGGGGGGGGGTAAGAGGGATTAAAGTGCTAAGAAAAGTTTTACTTAATACAACCAAATTACCATGGGTCCCAGACCGCGTGTCTTGTTGTTATACTTTGTCAGGGTAATCATACACGCCATATAGACCTTCACCAATAGGGGGAGTTACAGGGCTGAAAGTGCTAAGAATAGTACTACTTAACACAACCAAGTTACCATGGGTCCAAGACCGCATGTTTAATTATTATACTTTGTCAGGGTAATTATATATCTAAAAAATCTATCTATTTCTCTTCTATCGATTCTATCTAACTATCAATCTATGTATATCTATCTATCCTGTCTATCTATCTATCTATCTATCTATCTATCTTCTGTCCGGACTGTTTTGAGACAGACACTTGTGTTTTTGACAAATTTGAAGTAGGAGGACAGACCAATCATCTTTTTCCATCTCCCGGTTCCAAAAATGAAGGCCATATAGACCCGATAGGGGGAGTAACAGGTTGTAGTAAACTGCTAAGAATAGTACTACTTAACACACCACGGGTCACAGTCCGCATGTCTTATTGTTATACTCTGTCAGGGAAATTATATATATTTCAAATCTATTTATTTATCTATCAAATCGATCGAACTATCAAACGTATCTATCAAATGTAGATTGCATCTATTGATCGATGTAATTCGTATCTATAAAATGTATATTACATATTTTGGTTGATGTAATTCGTATCTATAAAATGTATATTGCATCTTTGATTCGATAACATTCGTATCTATCAAATGTATATTGCATCTATTGATCGATGTAATTCATATCTATCAAATGTATATTGCATCTATTGATCTATGTAAATTGTATCGATCATATGTATATTGCATCGATTGAGCTATGTAATCTATGTATCTATCTATCAAATCTATCTGGTGGTTGTGCAAATGGACTGTTTGCAGTTGATTGCGGTGCGTTACACTTGGAGTTTGCTCTGTCACTGTGAAGCGGCCGTAACCCTTACACTACCTGATAGATACGACATCATAACAGATGTTTTAAAGCACGTTATTGCAAACAATTTGGGAATGTTAGGTGATTTAGGCCCTTTATAGGTTAAAAGCAGACTCTGCATCAACTATGTAATTTTCCATGGGAGTTTTGCCAGGGATCCCCCTCCAGCATGCCACAGTCCCGGTGTTAGTCCCCTTGAAACAACTTTTCCATCACTATTGTGGCCAGAAAGAGTCCTTGTAGGTTTTAAAGTTCGCCTGCCTATTAAAGTCAATGGCGAAATTTTTAGGTTCACGACATCACCAAAGCTAAGTGGATAAGACTCCTCAACCAAAAAGACAAGGAAGTCGAAGAAACCTTCTGAACCCTACACTTCCCAGAATATGCCAAAAACAAGGAAGAAGTTTGTCTAAAATCCTTAGTAGCCTAAAGATGAAATTTCAAGGCATGAACCACGTCCAAATTATTAAGTAAATGTTCCTTCAAAGAAGAAGGATTAGGACACAAAGAAGGGACCACAATCTCTTGATTGATGTTGCGGTCTGACATGACTTTAGGGAGAAACCCTAACTTAGTACGTAGGACAGCGTTATCCGAATGAAACACCAGATAAGGAGGCTCACATTGCAAGGCGGCAATTTCAGAAACTGTGTGCCGAAGCAATGGCCAGTAGAAAAAGAACTTTCCAGGACAATAACTTAATGTCAATTTTATGCATAGGCTCAAACGGAGCCCGTTGCAAAACTTTAAGAACCAGATTCAGAATCCAAGGGGGAGCCAAAGATCTGAACACTAATCAGAGCCTTAATAAAAGATTGAACATCTGGAAGCTCAGAGAGCCTCTTGTGCAGTAAAACAGACAAGGCTGAAATCTGTCCCCTCAGGGAACTGGCAGAAAGACCCTTCTCCAGACCATCCTGGAGAAACAATAGAATTCTGGCAACCTTGGAAATCCACACTCTTCACACCAGTAGGTTCTCCACATCTTATAATAAATGCGACGAGTAACCGGCTTATGAGCTTGATTGAGAGTATCAATAACTCTCTCAGAAAATCCTCTCTTGGCAAGGACTCCACACAGTCAGCCTCAGAGAATGTAGATTTTGATGAACAAATGGACCCTGTTCCAGCAGATCCCTACGACAAGGTAACTTCCAAGGAGGAGAAGATGACTTCCTCACCAGATCCGGGAACACATCCTTCACAGTCACGATGGAGCAATCAGAATTACTGATGCCTGCTTCTGCTTGACGTGGGCCACTACCCGAGGAAGGAGTGGTAATGGCGGAAAAAGGTAGATTAGACTGAACCTCCAAGGCACCACTAATGCATTTATTAGCACTGCCTGAGGATCCCTGGACCTCAACCCATATATGGGCAATTTGGTACCGAGACTTGCGCAGCGGACGTGCCAAAGGTAAGCCCGTCAGCGCCTGTCCATGCCTGGACCGCACCCAGCGCAATGAACCATGACCTCCGCAACCGCCACCGCTATAACACCAGCACCCTTCACTCTCTCGGTAAATCTGTAAATCATCAGCATGCCACCTCGCATCCCCGACGAACACCAGAGGACCATTCACCTGCCGCAACTGCTCTTTCACCACCCTCCCGACCACAAACCTACCAAACATCCCTCACTCAAACAGCTGCAAAAACCTCAACTGCATCCTCCTCAACACCCACTCCATCCACAAGCACACCATCGAAATCTTGAACTTGCTCGACTCCACCTCCCCAGACGTCGCCTTCCTCACCGAAACCTGGCTCAACCCCACATCAGCGCCGGACATCGCTATCGCTATCCCTGATGGCTATAAAATCTCCCACAAAGACCGCAGTAACCGACCTGGAGGAGGCATCGCCATCATCCACAAACACTCCATCCAAGTCACAACCACCTCCGATGATCACTCACCAGACTGTGAACACCTACACTTTAAAATCAAGGTTAACCACAACACCACCCTCCATGGCACCCTCATCTACAGACCTCCAGGACCATGTCCCGCCTTCTGTGACTCCATCACTGACCCCCTTGCACCCCAAGCCCTCGCCTCAAAGGACTACATCCTATTCGATGACCTCAACTTCCATCTAGACAACCCCAATGACCACAACACCACCAACCTCCTGGAAAACCTTGGAACCATTTGACTGAAGCAACTTGTAAATGCCCCAACATACATAGCCAGACACACCCTCAACCCAATATTCTCCGCAGGCAACCACATCTCAGTCAACCACATAACCGAACTCCACTGGACTGACCATCACTGTGTACACTTCTCCATTAACAAACCCACCACGCACCTCTGGCATCACCACCCGCCCCGCAGAAACTGGAACAACATCACCCAAGAACAACTGCACTCCACCCTGATCAAGTCCCCCCCAGTGACCTCCACTGATGCCAACTGCTCCGCCCGCCACCTACATCACTGGATCACAGACTGCGCAAATACCCTTGCTCCCTCAAGAAACCGTCCAGCTGCCAGCCCACCAACAAGGCCAGCTGGTTCACCCCCACTCTCCAGGACTCCAAACGCCACTGCAGACGATTAGAGAGAACATGGAGATCCAGCAAGTCCCCCTCGGACAAATCCGCCTACAAAGAAGCCGTTACCACCCACCACCACCTCATCAAAACCACAAAGAAAACCGATATCCTAGACAGAATCCACGCCAAAACCCACAACAGCAAGGAGCTGTTCACAGTCATCAAGGAATTCTCCAAACCCAACAGTGATACTAAAGACATCCCACCCTCCCAGGACCTCTGCAACAACATCGCTACTTACTTCCACCGCAAGATCATCAACATCTACGACAGCCTCGAGTTCCAGAACTCACCATTCACTGACGACCCACGCACCCCCACCTCACCCAAACCCACCACCCGCCACCGTCTGCAGACTACCTGGATCCCCCTCACCACGGAGGACACACTCAGAATCATGAAATCTATCCACTCCGGAGCACCCTCAGACCCATGCCCGCACCACATATTCAACAAAGCGGGTTTTACCCTTGCCCACAAACTCTGCCTCACCATAAACTTCTCCATCAAAACTGGCACCTACCCAGAAGACTGGAAGCATGCAGAGCTGGATCCCCTGCTGAAGAAACACACAGCTGACCCCATAGATCCTAAAAACTACTGCCCCATCTCTCTACTCCCATTTCCAGCCAAAGTAATCGAGAAGAATGCACAACTTGTTGACCACATCGAGACCAACCACATCTTGGACCCCTCCCAATCCGGTTTCAGGAGCAATCACAGCACAGAGACCGCCCTCCTTGCCACCACAGATGACATCCGTGCCCTGCTCGACCAAGGAGAGACTGCCGCCCTCATCCTTCTAGACCTCTCAGCCGCATTCTACACTGTAGCCCACAGCACCCTCCTCACGCGCCTACACGATGCCGGCATTCCCAATAAGGCCCTGGAATGGATCACCTCCTTCCTCAGCGGCAGAACCAAGAAAGTCAGACTCCCACCCTTCTCCTCCAATCCCACAGCAATCAGCTGCGGTGCACCCCAAGGCTCTTCTCTTAGTCCCACCCTCTTCAACATCTACATGGCCCCCCTCGCCACCATCATCCGACAACACAACCTCAATATCGTCTCCAATGCCCACGACACCCAGTTAATCATCTCACTCACCCAAGACCCCACCACCGCCAAGAAAAATGTCCACGAAGGACTTACAGCAATCGCCACCTGGATGAACAACAACCGTCTCAAACTCAACACTGACAAGACCGAAATCCTCCTCCTCGGACCCACCAAATCTGCATGGGATGACTCCTGGTGGCCCACAGCCCTCGGACACCCTCCAACTCCAACACACCATGCACGAAATCTAGGCGTCATCCTCGACTCATCACTTTCCATGGACCGCCAAGTCAACACCGTCTCTTCGACTTGTTTTCACATACTCCACCTACTGCGAAAAATCTTCAAGTGGATCCCCACTGAAACTAGAAAATCTGTCACCCACGCCCTCGTCAGTAGTCTACTGGACTACGGCAATGCACTCTACGCCGGGTCCACCATCAAGCTCCAGAAACGACTCCAACACATCCAGAACACCTCGGCCAGACTCGACATCCCTCATCAAAACCACATCACCAAACACCTAAGGAACCTTCACTGGCTCCCCGTCAACAAGAGAATCACCTTCAAGCTCCTAACCCATGCATTCAAGGCCCTCCACAACATCGGTCTGGAATACATCAACCACCGTGTCAATTTCTACACCCCCTCTAGACAACTCCGCTCTGCCGAACAAGCACTCGCAGTCATCCCCTGCATCAAGAAAAAAAACAGCTGGAGGAAAATCCTTCTCCTATATGGCAGCAAGGTCATGGAACTCCCTCCCGATGCACCTCAGACAATCCACCTCCCTTACAAACTTCAGGAAGGACCTCAAGACCTGGCTCTTCGACTAAATCTTCTTCCCTTAGCCCCTCTCTCCCCCCTCCCATAGCGCCTTGAGACCCTCATGGGTGATTAGTTTGCGCTTTACAAGTACCCAATAGAAATAGAAATAGAGAAGACTCCATGAGATCTATCTCCGGCGTCCCCGTTCATGTAGAATATCCCCGCAAACACTTCAGGATGGAGAGACCATTCCCCCCGAATGAAAGCATTGTCTGCTGAGAAAATGCGCTTCCCAGTTGTCCACACCCAGAATGTGGATCGCTGACAGCCATGAGCCTCCTCCCACTCCAGAATCCGAGATACTTCCCTCATTGCTAGGGAGCTTCTTGTTCCCCCCTGGTGGTTGATGTAAGTTATATTGTCTGATTGAAATCTAATAAACCAGGATGAACCCAGAAGAGGCCAAGCCTTCAGAGCATTGTAGATTGCTCAAAGTTCCAGAATGTTGATGGGGGAGCGTTCCTCCTGAGACTTGTGTCCGTATTCACAATCTCACAGGATGGTCAAAGAAAGGATGTCCCTTGGGACAGATGATCTGGACTGAGCCACCAAAAGAGTGATTCTCTCGACCGGCTGTCCAGGGAAGTCTTTTGAGACAGATCCGAATCATCACCGTTACACTGTCTCAGCATGGACAGCTGTAATGGTCTGAGACAGAACCTGGCAAAGAAAATGATGTCCATGCTGGACACCATGAGACCAATTACCTCCATACACTGAGCCATAGATGGCCTTAAGGAAGTCCGGAGAGCAAGACATACCGAAGCTAGTTTGCAATGTCTCTGGTCAGTTAGAAATATCCTCATGGATATTGAGTCTATTATAGTACCCAGGAACTCTACCCTGGTGCTTGGGATAAGAGAACTCTTCTCTAAGTTTATTTTACATCCATGTGATCGAAGAAGTGAGAGAAAAGATACCGAATGGTCCTCTACTAGACAAAAGGATGGTGCTTGAACCAGAATGTCGTCCAAGTAGGGAGCTACTGCTATAACTTGGGTTCTGGTGACGGCCAGGAGAGCCCCTAGAACCTTTGTAAAGATTCTTGGGGCAGTAGCTAGACCAAACAGAAGTGCAATGAACTGGAAGTGCTGATCCAGGAACGCAAACCTTAGGAACTGGAAGTGCTCCCTGTGGATTGGAACATGAAGGTGGGCATCCTTCAGATCTATAGTGGTCATGAACTGTCCTTCCTGAACTAGAGGAAGAATGGACCTTATTGTCTCCATCTTGAACAAGGCGACATTTAGAAACTTGTTTAAGCAATCCAGGAAAGGCTTCCCTCTTTTCTGGTTTTGAAGACAGGCTTGAGAGGCGAAATCTGCCCTTGGGTGGATGAGTTTTGAAACCTATCTTTTATAGGACCCACAGATCCTGCACATCCCTGGACCAAGCGTCTAAAAAACAGCATCAGTTTGCCCCCTACTTGATCCAGCTCCGGATCAAGGGCCACCCTTTCATGCCGATTTGTTCACGGCAGGCTTTTTATTCTGCTTGGATTTATTCCAGGATTGAACCGGCTTCTAAATGCTGATGTTGGGACTTTTCAGAACAAAAGGAATGAAAATGAGATCCTTGTCCCTTAGATTTGTTCTTTTTATCCTGCGGTAGGAAGGCACCCTTGCCCCCTGTAACCATGGAGATAATAGGGTCCAGGTCTGGACCAAATAAAGGGGAAGGAAATAAGTCTACACTTAGAAGTCATGTCCACGGAGCAGGACTTCAGCCAGAGCGCTAATCATGCAGGCCATATAGACCTGCCACCATTCGGTGTTGTATCAGGTATTAAACTAATAAGAACAGTACTACCAAAAAACAGCCAATTAAGGGCCTATCAAGACTGAGCCAAGGTTGGATTGTAGTATTTTGTTAGGCTAATCATGATGGCCATGTAGACCACTCCCTGAGAGGCCTGGAAGTAACAGGGATGAGATGAAAGTGCTAAGAATAGTACAACATGAAACAACCGAGTTAGCCATGGGTGTTAGTCCAAGACCGCTTGGCTTTTTTTTGGTTTGGGTGCGGCTAATCATGCAGGCCATATAGACCTGCCACCATTCGGTGTTGTATCAGGTATTGAACTAATAAGAACAGTACTACCAAAATACAGCCAATTAAGGGCCTATCAAGACTGAACCAAGGTTGGTTTGTAGTATTTTGTTAGGCTAATCATGATGGCCATGTAGACCACACCCTGAGAGGACTGGAAGTAACAAGGATGAGATGAAAGTGCTAAGAATAGTACAACATGAAACAACCGAGTTAGCCATGGGTGTTAGTCCAAGACCGCTTGGCTTTTTTTTGGTTTGGGTGCGGCTAATCATGCAGGCCATATAGACCTGCCACCATTCGGTGTTGTATCAGGTATTAAACTAATAAGAACAGTACTACCAAAATACAGCCAATTAAGGGCCTATCAAGACTGAGCCAAGGTTGGATTGTAGTATTTTGTTAGGCTAATCATGATGGCCATGTAGACCACCCCCGAGAGGCCTGGAAGTAACAGGGATGAGATGAAAGTGCTAAGAATAGTACAACTTGAAACAACCGAGTTAGCCATGGGTGTTAGTCCAAGACCGCTTGGCTTTTTTTTGGTTTGGGTGCGGCTAATCATGCAGGGCATATAGACCTGCCACCATTCGGTGTTGTATCAGGTATTAAACTAATAAGAACAGTACTACCAAAATACAGCCAATTAAGGGCCTATCAAGACTGAGCCAAGGTTGGATTGTAGTATTTTGTTAGGCTAATCATGATGGCCATGTAGACCACCCCCGAGAGGCCTGGAAGTAACAGGGATGAGATGAAAGTCCTAAGAATAGTACTACTTGAAACAACCGAGTTAGCCATGGGTGTTAGTCCAAGACCGCTTGGCTTTTTTTGGGGTTTGGGTGCGGCTAATCATGAAGACCATATTGACCTGCCACCATTCGGTGTTGTAACAGGTATTAAACTGCTAAGAACAGTACTACTTAACACAACCTAGTTACCATGGGTCCCAGAGCATATGTTTTATTATTATATTTTGTAAGGGTAATCATGCAGGCCATATAGACCTCCCCCAATAGGGTGAGTAACAGGTATTGAAATGCTAAGAACAGTACTACTTAACACAAAGTTACCATGGGTCCCAGAGCATATGTCTTATTATTATATTTTGTTCGGTTAATCATGCAGGCCATATAGACCTCCCCCGATAGGGTGAGTAACAGGTATTAAAATGCTAAGAAGAGTACTACTTAACACAACCTAGTTACCATGGGTCCCAGACAGCATGTCTTGTTATTATATTTTGTAAGGGTAATCATGCAGGCCATATAGACCTCCACTGAGTAACAGGTATTAAAATGCTACTTAACACAACATAGTTACCATGGGTCCCAGAACGCATGTGTTGTTATTATATTTTGTCAGGGTAATCAGGCAGGCCATATAGACCTCCCCCGATAGGGGGGGTAACAGGGATTAAAGTGCTAAGAAAAGTACTAATTAACACAAGCTAGTTACCATGGGTCCAACACCGTGTGTCTTGTTGTTATACTTTGTCAGGGTAATCATGCAGGCCATATAGACCTCACTTGATAGGGGGAGTAACAGGGATTACAGTTCTAAGAATAGTACTACTTAACACAACCTAGTTACCATGGGTCCCAGACCAGATGTTTTCTTGTTATACTTTGTCAGGCTAATCATGCAGGCCATATAGAACTCCACCGAAAGGGGGGGGTGGGGTAAGAGGGATTAAAGTGCTAAGAAAAGTTTTACTTAATACAACCGAATTACCATGGGTCCCAGACCGCGTGTCTTGTTGTTATACTTTGTCAGGGTAATCATACACGCCATATAGACCTTCACCAATAGGGGGAGTTACAGGGCTGAAAGTGCTAAGAATAGTACTACTTAACACAACCAAGTTACCATGGGTCCAAGACCGCATGTTTAATTATTATACTTTGTCAGGGTAATTATATATCTAAAAAATCTATCTATTTCTCTTCTATCGATTCTATCTAACTATCAATCTATGTATATCTATCTATCCTGTCTATCTATCTATCTATCTATCTATCTTCTGTCCGGACTGTTTTGAGACAGACACTTGTGTTTTTGACAAATTTGAAGTAGGAGGACAGACCAATCATCTTCTTCCATCTCCCAGTTCCAAAAATGAAGGCCATATAGACCCGATAGGGGGAGTAACAGGTTGTAGTAAACTGCTAAGAATAGTACTACTTAACACACCACGGGTCACAGTCCGCATGTCTTATTGTTATACTCTGTCAGGGAAATTATATATATTTCAAATCTATTTATTTATCTATCAAATCGATCGAACTATCAAACGTATCTATCAAATGTAGATTGCATCTATTGATCGATGTAATTCGTATCTATAAAATGTATATTACATATTTTGGTTGATGTAATTCGTATCTATAAAATGTATATTGCATCTTTGATTCGATAACATTCGTATCTATCAAATGTATATTGCATCTATTGATCGATGTAATTCATATCTATCAAATGTATATTGCATCTATTGATCTATGTAAATTGTATCGATCATATGTATATTGCATCGATTGAGCTATGTAATCTATGTATCTATCTATCAAATCTATCTGGTGGTTGTGCAAATGGACTGTTTGGCGTTGATTGCGGTGCGTTACACTTGGAGTTTGCTCTGTCACTGTGAAGCGGCCGTAACCCTTACACTACCTGATAGATACGACATCATAACAGATGTTTTAAAGCACGTTATTGCAAACAATTTGGGAATGTTAGGTGATTTAGGCCCTTTATGGGTTAAAAGCAGACTCTGCATCAACTATGTAATTTTCCATGGGAGTTTTGCCAGGGATCCCCCTCCAGTATGCCACAGTCCCGGTGTTAGTCCCCTTGAAACAACTTTTCCATCACTATTGTGGCCAGAAAGAGTCCTTGTAGGTTTTAAAGTTCACCTGCCTATTAAAGTCAATGGCGAAATTTTTAGGTTCACGACATCACCAAAGCTAAGTGGATAAGACTCCTCAACCAAAAAGACAAGGAAGTCGAAGAAACCTTCTGAACCCTACACTTCCCAGAATATGCCAAAAACAAGGAAGAAGTTTGTCTAAAATCCTTAGTAGCCTAAAGATGAAATTTCAAGGCATGAACCACGTCCAAATTATTAAGTAAATGTTCCTTCAAAGAAGAAGGATTAGGACACAAAGAAGGGACCACAATCTCTTGATTGATGTTGCGGTCTGACATGACTTTAGGGAGAAACCCTAACTTAGTACGTAGGACAGCGTTATCCGAATGAAACACCAGATAAGGAGGCTCACATTGCAAGGCGGCAATTTCAGAAACTGTGTGCCGAAGCAATGGCCAGTAGAAAAAGAACTTTCCAGGACAATAACTTAATGTCAATTTTATGCATAGGCTCAAACGGAGCCCGTTGCAAAACTTTAAGAACCAGATTCAGACTCCAAGGGGGAGCCAAAGATCTGAACACTAATCAGAGCCTTAATAAAAGATTGAACATCTGGAAGCTCAGAGAGCCTCTTGTGCAGTAAAACAGACAAGGCTGAAATCTGTCCCCTCAGGGAACTGGCAGAAAGACCCTTCTCCAGACCATCCTGGAGAAACAATAGAATTCTGGCAACCTTGGAAATCCACACTCTTCACACCAGTAGGTTCTCCACATCTTATAATAAATGCGACGAGTAACCGGCTTATGAGCTTGATTGAGAGTATCAATAACTCTCTCAGAAAATCCTCTCTTGGCAAGGACTCCACACAGTCAGCCTCAGAGAATGTAGATTTTGATGAACAAATGGACCCTGTTCCAGCAGATCCCTACGACAAGGTAACTTCCAAGGAGGAGAAGATGACTTCCTCACCAGATCCGGGAACACATCCTTCAAAGTCACGATGGAGCAATCAGAATTACTGATGCCTGCTTCTGCTTGACGTGGGCCACTACCCGAGGAAGGAGTGGTAATGGAGGAAAAAGGTAGATTAGACTGAACCTCCAAGGCACCACTAATGCATTTATTAGCGCTGCCTGAGGATCCCTGGACCTCAACCCATATATGGGCAATTTGGTACCGAGACTTGCGCAGCGGACGTGCCAAAGGTAAGCCCGTCAGCGCCTGTCCATGCCTGGACCGCACCCAGCGCAATGAACCATGACCTCCGCAATCGCCACCGCTATAACACCAGCACTCTTCACTCTCTCGGTAAATCTGTAAATCATCAGCATGCCACCTCGCATCCCCGACGAACACCAGAGGACCATTCACCTGCCGCAACTGCTCTTTCACCACCCTCCCGACCTCAACTGCATCCTCCTCAACACCCACTCCATCCACAAGCACACCATCGAAATCTTGAACTTGCTCGACTCCACCTCCCCAGACGTCGCCTTCCTCACCGAAACCTGGCTCAACCCCACATCAGCGCTGGACATCGCCATCGCTATCCCCGATGGCTATAAAATCTCCCACAAAGACCGCAGTAACCGAACTGGAGGAGGCATCGCCATCATCCACAAACACTCCATCCAAGTCACAACCACCTCCGATGATCACTCACCAGACTGTGAACACCTACACTTTAAAATCAAGGTTAACCACAACACCACCCTCCATGGCACCCTCATTTACAGACCTCCAGGACCACGTCCCGCCTTCTGTGACTCCATCACTGACCCCCTTGCACCCCAAGCCCTCGCCTCAAAGGACTACATCCTATTCGATGACCTCAACTTCTATCTAGACAACCCCAATGACCACAACACCACCAACCTCCTGGAAAACCTTGGAACCATTTGACTGAAGCAACTTGTAAATGCCCCAACATACATAGCCAGACACACCCTCAACCCAATATTCTCCGCAGGCAACCACATCTCAGTCAACCACATAACCGAACTCCACTGGACTGACCATCACTGTGTACACTTCTCCATTAACAAACCCACCACGCACCTCTGGCATCACCACCCGCCCCGCAGAAACTGGAACAACATCACCCAAGAACAACTGCACTCCACCCTGATCAAGTCCCCCCCAGTGACCTCCACTGATGCCAACTCCTCCGCCCGCCACCTACATCACTGGATCACAGACTGCTCAAATACCCTTGCCCCCTCAAGAAACCGTCCAGCTGCCAGCCCACAAACAAGGCCAGCTGGTTCACCCCCACTCTCCAGGACTCCAAACGCCACTGCAGACGATTAGAGAGAACATGGAGATCCAGCAAGTCCCCCTCGGACAAATCCGCCTACAAAGAATCCGTTACCACCCACCACCACCTCATCAAAACCACAAAGAAAACCGATATCCTAGACAGAATCCACGCCAAAACCCACAACAGCAAGGAGCTGTTCACAGTCATCAAGGAATTCTCCAAACCCAACAGTGATACTAAAGACATCCCACCCTCCCAGGACCTCTGCAACAACATCGCTACTTACTTCCACCGCAAGATCATCAACATCTACGACAGCCTCGAGTTCCAGAACTCACCATTCACTGACGACCCACGCAACCCCACCTCACCCAAACCCACCACCTGCCACCGTCTACAGACTACCTGGATCCCCCTCACCACGGAGGACACACTCAGAATCATGAAATCTATCCACTCCGGAGCACCCTCAGACCCATGCCCGCACCACATATTCAACAAAGCGGGTTTTACCCTTGCCCACAAACTCTGCCTCACCATAAACTGCTCCATCAAAACTGGCACCTACCCAGAAGACTGGAAGCATGCAGAGCTGGATCCCCTGCTGAAAAAACTACTGCCCCATCTCTCTACTCCCATTTCCAGCCAAAGTAATCGAGAAGAATGCACAACTTGTTGACCACATCGAGACCAACCACATCTTGGACCCCTCCCAATCCGGTTTCAGGAGCAATCACAGCACAGAGACCACCCTCCTTGCCACCACAGATGACATCCGTGCCCTGCTCGACCAAGGAGAGACTGCCGCCCTCATCCTTCTAGACCTCTCAGCCGCATTCTACACTGTAGCCCACAGCACCCTCCTCACGCGCCTACACGATGCCGGCATTCCCAATAAGGCCCTGGAATGGATCACCTCCTTCCTCAGCGGCAGAACCAAGAAAGTCAGACTCCCACCCTTCTCCTCCAATCCCACAGCAATCAGCTGCGGTGCACCCCAAGGTTCTTCTCTTAGTCCCACCCTCTTCAACATCTAAATGGCCCCCCTCGCCACCATCATCCGACAACACAACCTCAATATCGTCTCCAATGCCCACGACACCCAGTTAATCATCTCACTCACCCAAGACCCCACCACCGCCAAGAAAAATGTCCACAAAGGACTTACAGCAATCGCCACCTGGATGAACAACAACCGTCTCAAACTCAACACTGACAAGACCGAAATCCTCCTCCTCGGACCCACCAAATCTGCATGGGATGACTCCTGGTGGCCCACAGCCCTCGGACACCCTCCAACTCCAACACACCATGCACGAAATCTAGGCGTCATCCTCGACTCATCACTTTCCATGGACCGCCAAGTCAACGCCGTCTCTTCAACTTGTTTTCACATACTCCACCTACTGCGAAAAATCTTCAAGTGGATCCCCACTGAAACTAGAAAATCTGTCACCCACGCCCTCGTCAGTAGTCTACTGGACTACGGCAATGCACTCTACGCCGGGTCCACCATCAAGCTCCAGAAACGACTCCAACACATCCAGAACACCTCGGCCAGACTCGACATCCCTCATCAAAACCACATCACCAAACACCTAAGGAACCTTCACTGGCTCCCCGTCAACAAGAGAATCACCTTCAAGCTCCTAACCCATGCATTCAAGGCCCTCCACAACATCGGTCCGGAATACATCAACCACCGTGTCAATTTCTACACCCCCTCTAGACAACTCCGCTCTGCCGAACAAGCACTCGCAGTCATCCCCTGCATCAAGAAAAAAAACAGCTGGAGGAAAATCCTTCTCCTATATGGCAGCAAGGTCATGGAACTCCCTCCCGATGCACCTCAGACAATCCACCTCCCTTACAAACTTCAGGAATGACCTCAAGACCTGGCTCTTCGACTAAATCTTCTTCCCTTAGCCCCTCTCTCCCCCCTCCCATAGCGCCTTGAGACCCTCACGGGTGATTAGTTTGCGCTTTACAAGTACCCAATAGAAATAGAAATAGAGAAGACTCCATGAGATCTATCTCCGGCGTCCCCGTTCATGTAGAATATCCCCGCAAACACTTCAGGATAGAGAGACCATTCCCCCCGAATGAAAGCATTGTCTGCTGAGAAAATGCGCTTCCCAGTTGTCCACACCCAGAATGTGGATCGCTGACAGCCATGAGCCTCCTCCCACTCCGAATCATCACCGTTACACTGTCTCAGCATGGACAGCTGTAATGGTCTGAGACAGAACCTGGCAAAGAAAATGATGTCCATGCTGGACACCATGAGACCAATTACCTCCATACACTGAGCCATAGATGGCCTTAAGGAAGTCCGGAGAGCAAGACATACCGAAGCTAGTTTGCAATGTCTCTGGTCAGTTAGAAATATCCTCATGGATATTGAGTCTATTATAGTACCCAGGAACTCTACCCTGGTGCTTGGGATAAGAGAACTCTTCTCTAAGTTTATTTTACATCCATGTGATCGAAGAAGTGAGAGAAAAGATACCGAATGGTCCTCTACTAGACAAAAGGATGGTGCTTGAACCAGAATGTCGTCCAAGTAGGGAGCTACTGCTATAACTTGGGTTCTGGTGACGGCCAGGAGAGCCCCTAGAACCTTTGTAAAGATTCTTGGGGCAGTAGCTAGACCAAACAGAAGTGCAATGAACTGGAAGTGCTGATCCAGGAACGCAAACCTTAGGAACTGGAAGTGCTCCCTGCGGATTGGAACATGAAGGTGGGCATCCTTAAGATCTATAGTGGTCATGAACTGTCCTTCCTGAACTAGAGGAAGAATGGACCTTATTGTCTCCATCTTGAACAAGGCGACATTTAGAAACTTGTTTAAGCAATCCAGGAAAGGCTTCCCTCTTTTCTGGTTTTGAAGACAGGCTTGAGAGGCGAAATCCGCCCTTGGGTGGATGAGTTTTGAAACCTATCTTTTATAGGACCCACAGATCCTGCACATCCCTGGACCAAGCGTCTAAAAAACAGCATCAGTTTGCCCCCTACTTGATCCAGCTCCGGATCAAGGGCCACCCTTTCATGCCGATTTGTTCACGGCAGGCTTTTTATTCTGCTTGGATTTATTCCAGGATTGAGCCGGCTTCTAAGTGCTGATGTTGGGACTTTTCAGAACAAAAGGAACGAAAATGAGATCCTTGTCCCTTAGATTTGTTTTTTTTATCCTGCGGTAGGAAGGCACCCTTGCCCCCTGTAAACATGGAGATAATAGGGTCCAGGTCTGGACCAAATAAAATGTTTTCCTTAAAGGGGAAGGAAATAAGTCTAGACTTAGAAGTCATGTCCACGGAGCAGGACTTCAGCCAGAGCGCTAATCATGCAGGCCATATAGACCTGCCACCATTCGGTGTTGTATCAGGTATTAAACTAATAAGAACAGTACTACCAAAAAACAGCCAATTAAGGGCCTATCAAGACTGAGCCAAGGTTGGATTGTAGTATTTTGTTAGGCTAATCATAATGGCCATGTAGACCACTCCCTGAGAGGCCTGGAAGTAACAGGGATGAGATGAAAGTGCTAAGAATAGTACAACATGAAACAACCGAGTTAGCCATGGGTGTTAGTCCAAGACCGCTTGGCTTTTTTTTGGTTTGGGTGCGGCTAATCATGCAGGCCATATAGACCTGCCACCATTCAGGTGTTGTATCAGGTATTAAACTAATAAGAACAGTACTACCAAAATACAGCCATTTAAGGGCCTATCAAGACTGAGCCAAGGTTGGATTGTAGTATTTTGTTAGGCTAATCATGATGGCCATGTAGACCACCCCCAAGAGGCCTGGAAGTAACAGGGATGAGATGAAAGTGCTAAGAATAGTACAACTTGAAACAACCGAGTTAGCCATGGGTTTTAGTCCAAGACCGCTTGGCTTTTTTTTGGTTTGGGTGCGGCTAATCATGCAGGCCATATAGACCTGCCACCATTCGGTGTTGTATCAGGTATTAAACTAATAAGAACAGTACTACCAAAATACAGCCAATTAAGGGCCTATCAAGACTGAACCAAGGTTGGTTTGTAGTATTTTTTTAGGCTAATCATGATGGCCATGTAGACCACACCCTGAGAGGCCTGGAAGTAACAAGGATGAGATGAAAGTGCTAAGAATAGTACAACATGAAACAACCGAGTTAGCCATGGGTGTTAGTCCAAGACCGCTTGGCTTTTTTTTGGTTTGGGTGCGGCTAATCATGCAGGCCATATAGACCTGCCACCATTCGGTGTTGTATCAGGTATTAAACTAATAAGAACAGTACTACCAAAATACAGCCAATTAAGGGCCTATCAAGACTGAGCCAAGGTTGGATTGTAGTATTTTGTTAGGCTAATCATGATGGCCATGTAGACCACCCCCGAGAGGCCTGGAAGTAACAGGTATGAGATGAAAGTGCTAAGAATAGTACAACTTGAAACAACCGAGTTAGCCATGGGTGTTAGTCCAAGACCGCTTGGCTTTTTTTTGGGTTTGGGTGCGGCTAATCATGAAGGCCATATAGACCTGCCACCATTCGGTGTTGTTTCAGGTAGTAAACTAATAAGAACAGTACTACCAAAATACAGCCAATTAACGGCCTATCAAGACTAAGCCAAGGTTGGATTGTAGGATTTTATTAGGCTAATCATGATGGCCATGTAGACCACCCCTGAGAGGCCTGGAAGTAACAGGGATGAAAGTGCTAAGAATAGTACTACTTGAAACAACCGAGTTAGCCATGGGTGTTAGTCCAAGACCGCTTGGCTTTTTTTTGGGTTTGGGTGCGGCTAATCATGAAGACCATATTGACCTACCACCATTCGGTGTTGTAACAGGTATTAAACTGCTAATAACAGTACTACCAAAATACAGCCAATTAAGGGCCTATCAAGACTGAGCCAAGGTTGGTTTGTAGTATTTTGTTAGGCTAATCCTGATGGCCATGTAGACCACCCCCGAGAGGCCTGGAAGTAACAGGGATGAGATGAAAGTGCTAAGAATAGTACAACTTGAAACAACCGAGTTAGCCATGGGTGTTAGTCCAAGAACGCTTGGCTTTTTTTTGGTTTGGGTGCGGCTAATCATGCAGGCCATATAGACCTGCCACCCTTCGGTGTTGTATCAGGTATTAAACTAATAAGAAAAGTACTACCAAAATACAGCCAATTAAGGGCCTATCAAGACTGAGCCAAGGTTGGTTTGTAGTATTTTGTTAGGCTAATCATGATGGCCATGTAGACCACACCCTGAGAGGCCTGGAAGTAACAAGGATGAGATGAAAGTGCTAAGAATAGTACAACATGAAACAACCGAGTTAGCCATGGGTGTTAGTCCAAGACCGCTTGGCTTTTTTTTGGTTTGGGTGCGGCTAATCATGCAGGCCATATAGACCTGCCACCATTCGGTGTTGTATCAGGTATTAAACTAATAAGAACACTACTACCAAAAATACAGCCAATTAAGGGCCTATCAAGACTGAGCCAAGGTTGGATTGTAGTATTTTGTTAGGCTAATCATGATGGCCATGTAGACCACCCCCGAGAGGCCTGGAAGTAACAGGGATGAGATGAAAGTGCTAAGAATAGTACAACTTGAAACAACCGAGTTAGCCATGGGTGTTAGTCCAAGACCGCTTGGCTTTTTTTTGGTTTGGGTGCGGCTAATCATGCAGGCCATATAGACCTGCCACCATTCGGTGTTGTATCAGGTATTAAATTAATAAGAACAGTACTACCAAAATACAGCCAATTAAGGGCCTATCAAGACTGAACCAAGGTTGGTTTGTAGTATTTTGTTAGGCTAATCATGATGGCCATGTAGACCACACCCTGAGAGGCCTGGAAGTAACAAGGATGAGATGAAAGTGCTAAGAATAGTACGACATGAAACAACCGAGTTAGCCATGGGTGTTAGTCCAAGACCGCTTGGCTTTTTTTTGGTTTGGGTGCGGCTAATCATGCAGGCCATATAGACCTGCCACCATTCGGTGTTGTATCAGGTATTAAACTAATAAGAACAGTACTACCAAAATACAGCCAATTAAGGGCCTATCAAGACTGAGCCAAGGTTGGATTGTAGTATTTTGTTAGGCTAATCATGATGGCCATGTAGACCACCCCCGAGAGGCCTGGAAGTAACAGGGATGAGATGAAAGTGCTAAGAATAGTACAACTTGAAACAACCGAGTTAGCCATGGGTGTTAGTCCAAGACCGCTTGGCTTTTTTTTGGTTTGGGTGCGGCTAATCATGCAGGCCATATAGACCTGCCACCATTCGGTGTTGTATCAGGTATTAAACTAATAAGAACAGTACTACCAAAATACAGCCAATTAAGGGCCTATCAAGACTGAGCCAAGGTTGGATTGTAGTATTTTGTTAGGCTAATCATGATGGCCATGTAGACCACCCCCGAGAGGCCTGGAAGTAACAGGGATGAAAGTGCTAAGAATAGTACTACTTGAAACAACCGAGTTAGCCATGGGTGTTAGTCCAAGACCGCTTGGCTTTTTTTTAGGTTTGGGTGCGGCTAATCATGAAGACCATATTGACCTGCCACCATTCGGTGTTGTAACAGGTATTAAACTGCTAAGAACAGTACTACTTAACACAACCTAGTTACCATGGGTCCCAGAGCATATGTTTTATTATTATATTTTGTAAGGGTAATCATGCAGGCCATATAGACCTCCCCCAATAGGGTGAGTAACAGGTATTGAAATGCTAAGAACAGTACTACTTAACACAAAGTTACCATGGGTCCCAGAGCATATGTCTTATTATTATATTTTGTTCGGTTAATCATGCAGGCCATATAGACCTCCCCCGATAGGGTGAGTAACAGGTATTAAAATGCTAAGAAGAGTACTACTTAACACAACCTAGTTACCATGGGTCCCAGACAGCATGTCTTGTTATTATATTTTGTAAGGGTAATCATGCAGGCCATATAGACCTCCACCGATAGGGTGAGTAACAGGTATTAAAATGCTACTTAACACAACATAGTTACCATGGGTCCCAGAACGCATGTGTTGTTATTATATTTTGTCAGGGTAATCAGGCAGGCCATATAGACCTCCCCCGATAGGGGGGTAACAGGGATTAAAGTGCTAAGAAAAGTACTAATTAACACAAGCTAGTTACCATGGGTCCAACACCGTGTGTCTTGTTGTTATACAGGGAGTGCAGAATTATTAGGTAAATGAGTATTTTGACCACATCATCCTCTTTATGCATGTTGTCTTACTCCAAGCTGTATAGGCTCGAAAGCCTACTACCAATCAAGCATATTAGGTGATGTGCATCTCTTTAATGAGAAGGGGTGTGGTCTAATGACATTAACACCCTATATCAGGTGTGCATAATTATTAGGCAACTTCCTTTCCTTTGGCAAAATGGGTCAAAAAAAGGACTTGACAGGCTCAGAAAAGTCAAAAATAGTGAGATCTCTTGCAGAGGGATGCAGCACTCTTAAAATTGCAAAGCTTCTGAAGCGTGATCATCGAACAATCAAGTGTTTTATTCAAAATAGTCAACAGGGTCGCAAGAATCGTGTGGAAAAACCAAGGCGCAAAATAACTGCCCATGAACTGAGAAAAGTCAAGCGTGCAGCTGCCAAGATGCCACTTGCCACCAGTTTGGCCATATTTCAGAGCTGCAACATCACTGGAGTGCTCAAAAGCAGAAGGTGTGCAATACTCAGAGACATGGCCAAGGTAAGAAAGGCTGAAAGATGACCACCACTGAACAAGACACACAAGCTGAAACGTCAAGACTGGGCCAAGAAATATCTCAAGACTGATTTTTCTAAGGTTTTATGGACTGATGAAATGAGAGTGAGTCTTGATGGGCCAGATGGATGGGCCCGTGGCTGGATTGGTAAAGGGCAGAGAGCTCCAGTCCGACTCAGACGCCAGCAAGGTGGAGGTGGAGTACTGGTTTGGGCCGGTATCATCAAAGATGAGCTTGTGGGGCCTTTTCGGGTTGAGGATGGAGTCAAGCTCAACTCTCAGTCCTACTGCCAGTTTCTGGAAGACACCTTCTTCAAGCGGTGGTACAGGAAGAAGTCTGCATCCTTCAAGAAAAACATGATTTTCATGCAGGACAATGCTCCATCACACGCGTCCAAGTACTCCAAAGCGTGGCTGGAAAGAAAGAAGAAAATCTAATGACATGGCCTCCTTGTTCACCTGATCTGAACCCCATTGAGAACCTGTCGTCCATCATCAAATGTGAGATTTACAAGGAGGGAAAACAGTACACCTCTCTGAACAGTGTCTGGGAGGCTGTGGTTGCTGCTGCACGCAATGTTGATGGTGAACAGATCAAAACACTGACATAATCCATGGATGGCAGGCTTTTGAGTGTCCTTGCAAAGAAAGGTGGCTATATTGGTCACTGATTTGTTTTTGTTTTGTTTTTGAATGTCAGAAATGTATATTTGTGAATGTTGAGATGTTATATTGGTTTCACTGGTAAAAATAAATAATTGAAATGGGTATATATTTGTTTTTTGTTAAGTTGCCTAATAATTATGCACAGTAATAGTCACCTGCACACACAGATATTCCCCTAAAATAGCTAAAACTAAAAACAAACTAAAAACTACTTCCAAAAATATTCAGCTTTGATATTAATGAGTTTTTTGGGTTCATTGAGAACATGGTTGTTGTTCAATAATAAAATTAATCCTCAAAAATACAACTTGCCTAATAATTCTGCACTCCCTGTACTTTGTCAGGGTAATCATGCAGGCCATATAGACCTCACTTGATAGGGGGAGTAACAGGGATTACAGTTCTAAGAATAGTACTACTTAACACAACCTAGTTACCATGGGTCCCAGACCAGATGTTTTCTTGTTATACTTTGTCAGGCTAATCATGCAGGCCATATAGAACTCCACGAAAGGGGGGGGGGGGGGGGTAAGAGGGATTAAAGTGCTAAGAAAAGTTTTACTTAATACAACCGAATTACCATGGGTCCCAGACCGCGTGTCTTGTTGTTATACTTTGTCAGGGTAATCATACACGCCATATAGACCTTCACCAATAGGGGGAGTTACAGGGCTGAAAGTGCTAAGAATAGTACTACTTAACACAACCAAGTTACCATGGGTCCAAGACCGCATGTTTAATTATTATACTTTGTCAGGGTAATTATATATCTAAAAAATCTATCTATTTCTCTTCTATCGATTCTATCTAACTATCAATCTATGTATATCTATCTATCCTATCTATCTATCTATCTATCTATCTTCTGTCCGGACTGTTTTGAGACAGACACTTGTGTTTTTGACAAATTTGAAGTAGGAGGACAGACCAATCATCTTCTTCCATCTCCCAGTTCCAAAAATGAAGGCCATATAGACCCGATAGGGGGAGTAACAGGTTGTAGTAAACTGCTAAGAATAGTACTACTTAACACACCACGGGTCACAGTCCACATGTCTTATTGTTATACTCTGTCAGGGAAATTATATATATTTCAAATCTATTTATTTATCTATCAAATCGATCGAACTATCAAATGTATCTATCAAATGTAGATTGCATCTATTGATCGATGTAATTCGTATCTATAAAATGTATATTACATATTTTGGTTGATGTAATTCGTATCTATAAAATGTATATTGCATCTTTGATTCGATAACATTCGTATCTATCAAATGTATATTGCATCTATTGATCGATGTAATTCATATCTATCAAATGTATATTGCATCTATTGATCTATGTAAATTGTATCGATCATATGTATATTGCATCGATTGAGCTATGTAATCTATGTATCTATCTATCAAATCTATCTGGTGGTTGTGCAAATGGACTGTTTGCAGTTGATTGCGGTGCGTTACACTTGGAGTTTGCTCTGTCACTGTGAAGCGGCCGTAACCCTTACACTACCTGATAGATACGACATCATAACAGATGTTTTAAAGCACGTTATTGCAAACAATTTGGGAATGTTAGGTGATTTAGGCCCTTTATGGGTTAAAAGCAGACTCTGCATAAACTATGTAATTTTCCATGGGAGTTTTGCCAGGGATCCCCCTCCAGTATGCCACAGTCCCGGTGTTAGTCCCCTTGAAACAACTTTTCCATCACTATTGTGGCCAGAAAGAGTCCTTGTAGGTTTTAAAGTTCGCCTGCCTATTAAAGTCAATGGCGAAATTTTTAGGTTCACGACATCACCAAAGCTAAGTGGATAAGACTCCTCAACCAAAAAGACAAGGAAGTCGAAGAAACCTTCTGAACCCTACACTTCCCAGAATATGCCAAAAACAAGGAAGAAGTTTGTCTAAAATCCTTAGTAGCCTAAAGATGAAATTTCAAGGCATGAACCACGTCCAAATTATTAAGTAAATTTTCCTTCAAAGAAGAAGGATTAGGACACGAAGAAGGGACCACAATCTCTTGATT
This sequence comes from Bombina bombina, assembly GCF_027579735.1. Lineage (NCBI taxonomy): Eukaryota > Metazoa > Chordata > Amphibia > Anura > Bombinatoridae > Bombina > Bombina bombina. The sequence continues at coordinate 847,720,925 of NC_069504.1, read as the reverse complement.
GATGTTGCGGTCTTACATGACTTTAGGGAGAAACCCTAACTTAGTACGTAGGACAGCGTTATCCGAATGCAACACCAGATAAGGAGGCTCACAGAAACTGTGCGCCAAAGCAATGGCCAGTAGAAAAAGAACTTTCCAGGACAATAACTTAATGTCAATTTTATGCATAGGCTCAAACGGAGCCCGTTGCAAAACTTTAAGAACCAGATTCAGACTCCAAGGGGGAGCCAAAGATCTGAACACTAATCAGAGCCTTAATAAAAGATTGAACATCTGGAAGCTCAGAGAGCCTCTTGTGCAGTAAAACAGACAAGGCTGAAATCTGTCCCCTCAGGGAACTGGCAGAAAGACCCTTCTCCAGACCATCCTGGAGAAACAATATGGTCTCCACATCTTATAATAAATGCGACGAGTAACCGGCTTATGAGCTTGATTGAGAGTATCAATAACTCTCTCAGAAAATCCTCTCTTGGCAAGGACTCCACACAGTCTGCCTCAGAGAATGAAGATTTTAAAGAACAAATGGACCCTGTTCCAGCAGATCCCTACGACAAGGTAACTTCCAAGGAGGAGAAGATGACTTCCTCACCAGATCCGGGAACACATCCTTCACAGTCACGATGGAGCAATCAGAATTACTGATGCCTGCTTCTGCTTGACGTGGGCCACTACCTGAGGAAGGAGTGGTAATGGCGGAAAAAGGTAGATTAGACTGAACCTCCAAGGCACCACTAATGCATTTATTAGCGCTGCCTGAGGATCCCTGGACCTCGACCCATATATGGGCAATTTGGTACCGAGACTTGCGCAGCGGACGTGCCAAAGGTAAGCCCGTCAGCGCCTGTCCATGCCTGGACCGCACCCAGCGCAATGAACCATGACCTCCGCAACCGCCACCGCTATAACACCAGCACCCTTCGCTCTCTCTGTAAATCTGTAAATCATCAGCATGCCACCTCGCATCCCCGACGAACACCAGAGGACCATTCACCTGCCGCAACTGCTCTTTCACCACCCTCCCGACCACAAACCTACCAAACATCCCTCACTCAAACAGCTGCGAGAACCTCAACTGCATCCTCCTCAACACCCACTCCATCCAAAAGCACACCATCGAAATCTTGAACTTGCTCGACTCCACCTCCCCAGACGTCGCCTTCCTCACCAAAACCTGGCTCAACCCCACATCAGCGCCGGACATCGCCATCGCTATCCCCGATGGCTATAAAATCTCCCAAAAAGACCGCAGTAACCGACCTGGAGGAGGCATCGCCATCATCCACAAACACTCCATCCAAGTCACAACCACCTCCGATAATCACTCACCAGACTGTGAACACCTACACTTTAAAATCAAGGTTAACCACAACATCACCCTCCATGGCACCCTCATCTACAGACCTCCAGGACCACGTCCCACCTTCTGTGACTCCATCACTGAACCCCTTGCACCCCAAGCCCTCGCCTCAAAGGACTACATCCTATTCGGTGACCTCAACTTCCATCTAGACAACCCCAATGACCACAACACCACCAACCTCCTGGAAAACCTTGGAACCATTTGACTGAAGCAACTTGTAAATGCCCCAACATACATAGCCAGACACACCCTCGACCCGATCTTCTCCGCAGGCAACCACATTTCAGTCAACCACATAACCGAACTCCACTGGACTGACCATCACTGTGTACACTTCTCCTTTAACAAACCCACCACGCACCTCTGGCATCACCACCCGCCCCGTAGAAACTGGAACAACATCACCCAAGAACAACTGCACTCCACCCTGATCAAGTCCCCCCCAGTGACCTCCACTGATGCCAACTGCTCCGCCCGCCACCTACATCACTGGATCACAGACTGCGCAAATACCCTTGCCCCCTCAAGAAACCGTCCAGCTGCCAGCCCACCAACAAGGCCAGCTGGTTCACCCCCACTCTCCAGGACTCCAAACGCCACTGCAGACGATTAGAGAGAACATGGAAATCCAGCAAGTCCCCCTCGGACAAATCCGCCTACAAAGAAGCCGTTACCACCCACCACCACCTCATCAAAACCACAAAGAAAACCGATATCCTAGACAGAATCCACGCCAAAACCCACAACAGCAAGGAGCTGTTCACAGTCATCAAGGAATTCTCCAAACCCAACAGTGATACTAAAGACATCCCACCCTCCCAGGACCTCTGCAACAACATCGCTACTTACTTCCACCGCAAGATCATCAACATCTACGACAGCCTCGAGCTCCAGAACTCACCATTCACTGACGACCCACCCCCACCTCACCCAAACCCACCACCCGCCACCGTCTACAGACTACCTGGATCCCCCTCACCACGGAGGACACACTCAGAATCATGAAATCTATCCACTCCGGAGCACCCTCAGACCCATGCCCGCACCACATATTCAACAAAGCGGGTTTTACCCTTGCCCACAAACTCTGCCTCACCATAAACTGCTCCATCAAAACTGGCACCTACCCAGAAGACTGGAAGCATGCAGAGCTGAATCCCTGCTGAAGAAACACACAGCTGACCCCATAGATCCTAAAAACTACTGCCCCATCTCTCTACTCCCATTTCCAGCCAAAGTAATCGAGAAGAATGCACAACTTGTTGACCACATCGAGACCAACCACATCTTGGACCCCTCCCAATCCGGTTTCAGGAGCAATCACAGCACAGAGACCGCCCTCCTTGCCACCACAGATGACATCCGTGCCCTGCTCGACCAAGGAGAGACTGCCGCCCTCATCCTTCTAGACCTCTCAGCCGCATTCTACACTGTAGCCCACAGCACCCTCCTCACGCGCCTACACGATGCCGGCATTCCCAATAAGGCCCTGGAATGGATCACCTCCTTCCTCAGCGGCAGAACCAAGAAAGTCAGACTCCCACCCTTCTCCTCCAATCCCACAGCAATCAGCTGCAGTGTACCCCAAGGCTCTTCTCTTAGTCCCACCCTCTTCAACATCTACATGGCCCCCCTCGCCACCATCATCCGACAACACAACCTCAATATCGTCTCCAACGCCCACGACACCCAGTTAATCATCTCACTCACCCAAGACCCCACCACCGCCAAGAAAAATGTCCACGAAGGACTTACAGCAATCGCCACCTGGATGAACAACAACCGTCTCAAACTCAACACTGACAAGACCGAAATCCTCCTCCTCGGACCCACCAAATCTGCATGGGATGACTCCTGGTGGCCCACAGCCCTCGGACACCCTCCAACTCCAACACACCATGCACGAAATCTAGGCGTCATCCTCGACTCATCACTTTCCATGGACCGCCAAGTCAACGCCGTCTCTTCGACTTGTTTTCACATACTCCACCTACTGCGAAAAATCTTCAAGTGGATCCCCACTGAAACTAGAAAATCTGTCACCCACGCCCTCGTCAGTAGTCTACTGGACTACGGCAATGCACTCTACGCCGGGTCCACCATCAAGCTCCAGAAACGACTCCAACACATCCAGAACACCTCGGCCAGACTCGACATCCCTCATCAAAACCACATCACCAAACACCTAAGGAACCTTCACTGGCTCCCCGTCAACAAGAGAATCACCTTCAAGCTCCTAACCCATGCATTCAAGGCCCTCCACAACATCGGTCCGGAATACATCAACCACCGTGTCAATTTCTACACCCCCTCCAGACAACTCCGCTCTGCCGAACAAGCACTCGCAGTCATCCCCTGCATCAAGAAAATAACAGCTGGAGGAAAATCCTTCTCCTATATGGCAGCAAGGTCATAGAACTCCCTCCCGATGCACCTCAGACAATCCACCTCCCTTACAAACTTCAGGAAGGACCTCAAGACCTGGCTCTTCGACTAAATCTTCTTCCCTTAGCCCCTCTCTCCCCCCTCCCATAGTGCCTTGAGACCCTCACGGGTGATTAGTTTGCGATTTACAAGTACCCAATAGAAATAGAGAAGACGCCATGAGATCTATCTCCAGCGTCCCCGTTCATGTAGAATATCCCCGCAAACACTTCAGGATGGAGAGACCATTCCCCCCGAATGAAAGCATTGTCTGCTGAGAAAATGTGCTTCCCAGTTGTCCACACCCAGAATGTGGATCGCTGACAGCCATGAGCCTCCTCCCACTCCAGAATCCGAGATACTTCCCTCATTGCTAGGGAGCTTCTTGTTCCCCCCTGGTGGTTGATGTAAGTTATATTGTCTGATTGAAATCTAATAAACCAGGATGAACCCAGAAGAGGCCAAGCCTTCAGAGCATTGTAGATTGCTCAAAGTTCCAGAATGTTGATGGGGGAGCGTTCCTCCTGAGACTTGTGTCCGTATTCACAATCTCACAGGATGGTCAAAGAAAGGATGTCCCTTGGGACAGATGATCTGGACTGAGCCACCAAAAGAGTGATTCTCTCGACCGGCTGTCCAGGGAAGTCTTTTGAGACAGATCCGAATCATCACCGTTACACTGTCTCAGCATGGACAGCTGTAATGGTCTGAGACAGAACCTGGCAAAGAAAATGATGTCCATGCTGGACACCATGAGACCAATTACCTCCATACACTGAGCCATAGATGGCCTTAAGGAAGTCCGGAGAGTAAGACATACCGAAGCTAGTTTGCAATGTCTCTGGTCAGTTAGAAATATCCTCATGGATATTGAGTCTATTATAGTACCCAGGAACTCTACCCTGGTGCTTGGGATAAGAGAACTCTTCTCTAAGTTTATCTTACATCCATGTGATCGAAGAAGTGAGAGAAAAGATACCGAATGGTCCTCTACTAGACAAAAGGATGGTGCTTGAACCAGAATGTCGTCCAAGTAGGGAGCTACTGCTATAACTTGGGTTCTGGTGACGGCCAGGAGAGCCCCTAGAACCTTTGTAAAGATTCTTGGGGCAGTAGCTAGACCAAACGGAAGTGCAATGAACTGGAAGTGCTGATCCAGGAACGCAAACCTTAGGAACTGGAAGTGCTCCCTGTGGATTGGAACATGAAGGTGGGCATCCTTCAGATCAATAGTGGTCATGAACTGTCCTTCCTGAACTAGAGGAAGAATGGACCTTATTGTCTCCATCTTGAACAAGGCGACATTTAGAAACTTGTTTAAGCAATCCAGGAAAGGCTTCCCTCTTTTCTGGTTTTGAAGACAGGCTTGAGAGGCGAAATCTGCCCTTGGGTGAATGAGTTTTGAAACCTATCTTTTATAGGACCCACGGATCCTGCACATCCCTGGACCAAGCGTCTAAAAAACAGCATCAGTTTGCCCCCTACTTGATCCAGCTCCGGATCAAGGGCCACCCTTTCATGCCGATTTGTTCACGGCAGGCTTTTTATTCTGCTTGGATTTATTCCAGGATTGAGCCGGCTTCTAAGTGCTGATGTTGGGACTTTTCAGAACAAAAGGAATGAAAATGAGATCCTTGTCCCTTAGATTTGTTCTTTTTATCCTGCGGTAGGAAGGCACCCTTGCCCCCTGTAACCATGGAGATAATAGGGTCCAGGTCTGGACCAAATAAAATGTTTTCCTTAAAGGGGAAGGAAATAAGTCTAGACTTAGAAGTCATGTCCACGGAGCAGGACTTCAGCCAGAGCGCCCGATGTGTCTGTATTGAGAAACCAGATAATTTAGCATTCAGGTGAATAATCTGTATGTTTGCATTACAGATAAAAGAATTAGCAATTCTCAAAGCCTTAATTCTTTCTTGGATAACATCAAGGGGACCCTCCACCTCGATCAAGTCCGCTAAGGAGTCACAGCAGTAGGCCGCAGCACCAGCAACCGAGGCAACAGCAGCTGCCGGTTGAAATAGATATCCTGTATGCTGAAGTATTTTCCTGAGAAAAGTTTCCATCTTCTTATCCATGGGCTCTCTGAAAGACCATCTATCCACAAGAGGGATAGTAGTACGCTTTGCTACTGTGGCATAGAATGGAACCCCACAACTCCAGCTGAGAGTCCGGGACCGGGAACAATTTTTTAAAGGCAGACGAAGGGAAAAAGGAAGATCCAATTCTATCCCACTCGTTTAAAAGTCAAATGGTAAAAGTTTCCCTCCAGATGGAGTATCAGGCGTGCTAAGGGAAGCTGCATGTGACAATGAAGATGACTGTTGGGTATGCACCTCACAGGACGGCAAGTCCTCAGAGGTGGATGGCTCAGTAGTAATAAAGGGGTTAACCTTCTTAGACATAATAAACTTGTTTATGCATATGGTACATAGTTGAGAGGGCAGGCACACCAAGGCCTCCTTACAATATAGACAGGCATTACTATTAGGAAAAGAGGGAGTACGCTCAAGCATATTAGAATCCTCCATAGCTTGCGCTAACAACAGTAGGATACAGAATAAATTAACTTTTTATTTCTCACAAAAACGGCACCTTTATACCCCTAATGACTGGGGCACTCACCACCTCCTAGACCCAGGCAACCAGAGAAGAAGTGACCTCTCTGACAGCTAGCTTGGTCAGGAAAGAGAAAACAAAAGTGTGACCACACCCGTTCACGTGGTGCACAAGGCAGGACTGCCCCTGCTATGAGAAAAAGTGTGCCAAGCTACAGGCTGTGCAGTGTTTAAAGTGAAAGTAAAAACCTGTATGTTCCGTTACCGCATGACAACAGTCTATGGCCCCTATTTAAGATAGTCTGGCGGACCTGATCCGACAGTGCGGATCAGGTCCACCAGACCTCTTTGAATACGGGGAGCAATACTCTCGCCGTATTCAGCATTGCACCAGCAGCTCACAAGAGCTGCTGGTGCAACGCTGCCCCCTACAGACTCGCGGCCAATGGGCCGCCAGCAGGGGGTGTCAATCAACCCGATCGTTCTCGATCGGGCTGATTTCCGGCGATGTCTGTCCGCCTGCTCAGAGCAGGCGGACAGGTTATGGAGCAGCGGTCTTTGTGACCGGTGCTTCATAACTGCAGTTTCTGGCGAGTCTGAAGACTCGCCAGAAACATGGGGCATCAAGCTCCATTCGGAGCTTGATAGATAGGCCCCTATGAGCCCAAAAATAAATCTCACACATAAAGCAGCATAAAATCAAAGTAACACATTAATCCCCACTGTTCAATAACTTCCCTAAGGAGATAAAAAAACCATGATTCTATAAAGATAAAAGGAGTCACACTGTGACCCTGTCTTCAGCAATTTCAACATAAGTAAAAATTGAAACAATCTTACCAGAATCCGTGCTGTGGAACAGAAACACAGCCTCTCAAGTGTGACAGTCTTGTAGCATCGCTCCTGACATGGACTTGAGTAAAGAAAGCAGACAGTAAAACTCATCAACACTGGTTGCTTAAGGAGCTGTTAGCTGGTAGTCTGGATGGGTTCGCAGGAAGACTCTCCCTGCATCTCCAGACTCTAACTTTTATCAATGCTCTCACTGAGAGGCTGACAAGACTACTTAAAACTCCAGTTCCATATCAAAAGGCATATACCCCTCCTGAGGAACAACTACAAAATCTTCTGAAACTTCTCTGCCATCCTCCTGTAACGAAGGGCAAAGAATTACTGGGGGATAGGGGACGTGGGGGAGGTATTTATGCCTTTGGCTGGGGTCTCTTTGCCTCCTCCTGGTGGCCAGGTTCAGTATTTCCCAACAGTAAGGAATGAAGCCATGGACTCTCCTTATATTAAGAAGGAAATATACTTTTTCATGTTTTCATCTACTTAAAGTGAATGTAAAGTTTCATCAAGTAGTGCCCGATTTTTAAAAATACTATTAAAAAAAGGGGCACTTTCGTTGATGAAACTTTACATTGCACTTTATTTGTAAAAATACTTACCTCTTCGTCTTGAAAGCCGGATAGCTGATGATCTCACTTCCCCCGCCCGTCGCAAGCCTCTTCCTACGTCAGAAATTATGATTCCGGCTTTCCTCCAATCACGGCGTTGCTTTAGGCAATGCTTCCCCCGGGGGAAGCCATGATTGGAGGATGCCGGAATTGTCATTGCTGACATAGGAAGAGTCTTGCGACGGGCTGGCGAAGCGCTGGAGCGGCTTTCAAGAAGAAGAGGTAAATATTTCTACAAATATGGTGCAATGTAAAGTTTCATCAATGAAAATGCCCCTGTTTTTAATAGTATTTTTAAAAACCAGGCACTACTTATAAATATGTATTTAGGTGTTTATATGTGTATATATGTCTGTAAATACATATATACACATATAAACACATACAGTAAATACACATGTACAAATATATAGACATATATATATATATATTATATATACTATATATACATGCATATACATTTTTAGAGATGTTTATGTATGTATCTCAATGTTAAATCCCCTTTCTGCTTTATTTCCTAACACCCGAGATCTCATATCTTTGAGCCATTATAACTTTTGTGTGCAATATTTTATTTTTATTAGATGGTGTTAACAGTTAACCAGAGCTCTGAGGACATGGTAAACATTCTAGTATTAATTGCGCTCAAGCAATTGCGTCTATTTTCAACTTGTAATACCAGCGATAAACCCGATGAGCGCAAACACCAACGGTAAACCCCTTATCGCTCACGTGCAAACGTTAGCGCTCAACGCGTAATCTAGCCCATAATTGGCAATCACCCAAAATGAATTCAAGATACATGCTGTACAGGAAAATAGTTAATGTTCAATGGTTGTTGTTATATGTAAGTGGTGGACAAAACAACAAAAAATACTTAACAACCCATATCTTCACCAACACTGTGTTGCTGGTTCTAAACAGCATTCAAACACTTAAAGGAATACTAAACCAAATTTTTTTCTTTCAATATTCAGATATAACAAGCAATTTTAAGCATCTTTCTAATATGCTCCTATTATATATTTTTCTTCATTCTCTTGCTATCTTTATTTCAAAAAGCAGGAATTTAAGCTAAGGAGCCAGACAACTTTTGTTTCACCACCCTGGATAGCGCTTGCTGATTGGTGGCTAATTGTAGCCACCAATCACTAAGCGCAACCCAGGTGCTGAACCAAAAATGAGCCGGCTCTTAGGCATACATTCCTGCTTTTTAAATAAAGATAGCAAAAGAACAAAGAAAAATTATAATAGCAGTAAATTAGAAAGTTGCTTAAAATTGCATGCTCTATCTGAATCATGAATGAAAATAATTGAGTTTAGTAGGACCACTCAATGCAGTAGAATTTCATAATTAGCATGTGCATAATAAAAAGACAATCCAATAACACCTACTCTGAATTTCAAATAAGCAGAAGATTTTTATCTGACAAATTTCTTTTTTTTTTCTCCTATATTTCGCTGTCTGCATTTATCGTTGCACAAGCAGTTCTTGTGAAATGCTTGTGCAATGCCGCCCCCTGCAGATTCAGCCCGATCGTATAGGATTGGACGGATTGAAGACCGCGGCCTCAGAGGCAGCGGACAAGTTATGGAGCAGTGGTCTTTAGACCACTGTTTCATAACTGCTGTTTCCGGCGAGCCTGTTAAATCTACCCTTAAATCTACCCTTGTTAAATCTACCCCTAAGTATCTATAATTTTCAACTACATTATAATGACTTGCCTAAATATTTCATTATGAGGTTGAGGAAATGACAGTTACATTTTCCCTTTAAAAAGCAACCTAATTCAGATTTTGGGCACTCTCTTTCTATGTTTTTTTTATCCATATTTTTATTGAAACATGTGATGTGTTTTACAAAGAATGTGTATTTTGCATAGAAATGGTAGTTAGTAGAACGTATGTTCTTCTTCCCCTGTATCCAATCTGATAGTGTCTGATAGTGTCCGTCCATGAATCTGCTAGGCGGAAAGGCTCCTCCTCGCTGCCGTCATGACTCCTATTACTTTGTAATCTGGACACCATTATACCTGCTATAGACATATGCTGGTTAGTACTCCCTTCAGACCTTCCCCCACAAGCATGTCCCACATGAACCACACCCATAGTTCCCCCTTGCTCCTCATGGCCCCCCTAATGCCCTGCACACTGGTTCTACGCTTATCCCCCCTGGTGTCCGGTGAAGGTGGGACCATATCTTCCCCTTCTGATGAGCTAGGGAATGATTCTATCAGTAATGGGTCAATACACACACTAGGGGGCCCTTTTTTACTGGTGCCCCTGCCTACCGTGTTACTCTTAAGGGGCCTGCCTGCTTTATGCAATGGCAGGCTTGTTGCCGCGCCCTTTTCATTTGCTCTCCCTCTGGCCTTGTCTGCAATAACTTGTATGTCCCTCCTACTTGTGTTGATGCCCACTCCTATCCTCTCGGGGAACAATGGTGGACTAATCCCCCTCCACACCCTCCCCCCCTCGACGGCGCCTACCGATGCGCCGCCCTCTCTGCTACTCCCTACATTCGACTGATCTCCTCCCCCCTCCTTTGAAAATTTTGCAGCCAAAGTTTCCCTTATCTGCTCCTCGCCTGCACCGGTCTCTCCCTGTGCCATACCGCTCCAGTTAGTGCCCCTAGCCTCACTCGCACCTAAGGCGATACCACCCGACAACACATTATCTCCCGGTATTGATAATAATGGCCCGGTCGGGCCGTGCCTTTTTTCTTGTGACGTACCTCCAACAGGCCTACGGCCTTGTGTCTCCACTACCGCCTCCACCACTAACCGCTGTGTGCCATCCGCTTACCCGGCCTCTTGTGTCCCCGCTGCTACTCCGGATCTCTTACCCGGCCTCGCCTTCTCCCTGCTTGGGCTCCGTCTGCGTCGCGTCCCTTGAGGCCTCTGCTCAGGACTGAGCCGATTCGGAGGCCGTGTTCGTCGCACCGGTCTTGCTTTTGGAGCTGCCGCCAACCTCTCCTCCAAGACCTCTTCGTCATTCCCCAGCAGACTTGCGATCCGGTCCTGCATCCACGATGACCCTCTCTCATCCGCCACGGCCCGAATCCTCGCCAGCATCTCCTCGATATCCATGATCCACAATCTTCGTTACTTCTTCCAGAGAAAACTTCGGGAGCTCCTTCCGCGACCAGGTAAGTTTCTTTACTGGCCCTGCCTCGCCCTACGCTGACCTGTACTTCCTTCCTGGGATGACTCCACCCACCGACTGGGCCTTCTCCTCCCATCCGGTCAACGGGCCCCTCCCACTACGTGCCTCCGCTTACGGGGCCCACCAAGACAGGCTCTGAATCTTTGCTAACAGTCTATAGCCTGTGGTTATCTTCGGCCTAAGGATTGCTGAATGTTTCGCAACGTTAAAAAAATGAAACGAATTTTAACACATTTGTTAGTTTGAATCGAATGTAAAATGTTTACATAACATTCTAACATTCTATTTTCGAATGTTTGGTTTTGAATTTTACGATTACATTCGAAAATATTTGATTTGAAAAATTTGAATTTATATATTTGTAATAGTGTTTCTAATGCTTTCTTTAAATGTAATATTCAAATTATGCAATATTCGAATTCGAAAAATTCAAATTTATGTTTGTAATAGTATTTCTAATGCTTTCTTTAAATGTAATATTCGAATTATGCAATATTCGATCGAAATAGAAACATTCAAATTGATATATTTGTATCTATTATGTATCAATTTACTGGACTCCCTACCACATGAACTATTGAACTTCTGAATAGTATTTGTTAAATAGAATGTTAAATTCGAAATTTCGAATGTAGACATTCGATCTAATTATAAACATTCGGATTCGAAGTGACATTCGAAAACTGCATTCAATTATAGAATTTTTAAGAATATTCATTCATATCAACATTCGGATTTGTAATTGGAATTTCGGTAACAACATTCATTCTAACATTCGAATTTGGAAATTTACACATTCGCCCATCCCTACTTCTGCCTCAATAATATAGTATCTACAGCAGGGGTGGGCAAGAAGTAGATCGCGATCTACCAGTGGACCGCAAGTAAATTTTGAGGTGACCGCCTGTAAGATTTCAAAAGTCTGCATAAAAAAGAGAAAGATTTCTCACACATCTACGGCGGCGAGGCTCTTCACTCAGAATCTAGAATTCTAGATAGAATCTAGATTCTGAGTGAAGAGCCTCACCACCGTAGATGTGTGAGAAATCTTTCTCTTATGCAGACTTTTGAAATCGGCTATGACTCTGAGTCTATGACGGCGATATGGGCACTGTACTTCAGCATGCGTGATGCGGCAGTAGCTGAACTCGCTGCCCCAACTTTGGTTACAGGACCTGCCCCCTAATCAACTTGCATTGGCGTTCAGCCAATAAAATTACTTTGTAAAATTAGTCTTGAGCTGTCTTGATTGTAAGACTACTTATCATACGCAGGCACTGTACACAGATAAGGTTGCTTGACGGTCCCAGCGTGACGTGCAGTAAGTAAAGACAGAGTGTGGCTGTATTTGTTAAAGAGCACGGCTGATTTTTAAAGCTGTATTATTTGTGTCAAAAATACAATTTTCAGCCAGCAGGTCCTATTTGTTGCAAAAATAAAATTTTCAGCCAGCAGGTCCTATTTTTGGCAAAAATACATTTTTCAGCCAGCAGGTCCTATTTGTGGCAAAAATAAAAATTTCAGCCAGCAGGTCCTATTTGTAGCAAAAATAAATTTTTCAGCCAGCAGGTCCTATTTTTAGCAAACATAAAATTTTCAGCCAGCAGGTCCTATTTGTGGCAAAAATATTTTTTTTCAGCCAGCAGGTCCTATTTGTAGCAAAAATAAAATTTTCAGCCAGCAGTTCCTATTTGTGGCAAAAATACTATTCTTTGTGTTTTTCAATAAATACATTATTGTAATTATTATTATTAAGACTGGTGGGACTGGTGGGTGACCACGTCACTTAGAATAAAATTAGAGGTAGCTCTGGCCTTAAAAAAGTCTGCCCACCCCTGATCTACAGTATTCCGAGACAGATAGGAACCAGTGATGTGCATAACTCTAAGTCTGTTTAGATATAGACTAGGTACATTGTCAATTTAAGAGTCTACATTCCTCAGTCAATCACAAAGGTACTTGCTATACGTTGAGAGGTTGCTAAACTACTGTGTGCTGTTAATGTTTGTACAGACTCATGTGCTGCAAAGTTATATATTTTTTTATTTCACAAATTATTAATATGCTTTTTTTGCTTTAAAATGTTCTCAGTGGACAAGAGACTATAGCCTAAATTTTATTAAGCTCTTTAAGCTTGGTGGTGCTATGAGTTGATAAAACAAGATCCAAACGTTGTTCAAGACCCTCACTTGTTTCGAGAAAGTTTTTTATTAAAAGTTTTGTTACTCACTTAAAGGGATACTGAATCCAATTTTTTTCTTTCATTATTTAGATAGAGCATGCAATTTTAAGCAACTTTCTAGTTTACTCCTATTATCTATTGGTAGAAGGTTCATCACCAAAATGTAGACTCATTTGCATATATTTTGCATAGTGTGACAATTCAAATGCATGGTTGTGAGTTTTATCATTTATGCCTCCGCTGAATCCCCCTTCCTTTTGTTAGAGTTATATTTCATTACTATGTTGTTGTCTATATGTTTTCTCGATGTTTATGTTTTATGTGGAGTGTGTCACCATAAGTTAAATGGTGTTGCTAGATTCTAGTCCTGAATTAATGTTTTTAATAAATGTAGTAAAACAGCATAATGATATATTTATTTAATTTTTAATAGGTTGTGTTGAGTACAAATTCGTCATCATGAGGTACAAAGGGCTTGTCACTAGAATGGGCAGACTGGTTTGAGATGAAAGAAAGGCAACAGTAATTCAACAGTAAGTCAACTAACCACTCATTACAACCAAGGTATGCAGAATACCATCTCTGAACGCACAACACGTCGAACCTTGAAGCATATGGGCTACAGCAGCAGAAGACACACCGGGTGCCGCTCCTGTCATCTAAGAACAGGAAACTGAGGCTACAATTTACACATGCTCACCAAAATTGGACAATAGAAGATTGGAAAAATGTTGCTTGGTCTGATGATTCTCTATTTCAGCTGCGACATTCAGATGGTAGGGTCAGAATTTGGCATAAACCACATAAAAGAATGGATCCATCCTGCCTTGTATCACCGGTTCAGGCTGGTGTTGGTGGAATTAATGCAGTTCTGAAGGCAAAAGGGGGTCCAACCCAGTACTAGCAAGGTGTACCTAATGAAGTGGCCTGTGAGTGTGTATATATATATATATATATAAATAACAAAATATGAACAAATCTTAGTAAATCCTATCCAGCACAATACAGGGAGTGCAGAATTATTAGGCAAATGAGTATTTTGACCACATCATCCTCTTTATGCATGTTGTCTTACTCCAAGCTGTATAGGCTCGAAAGCCTACTACCAATTAAGCATATTAGGTGATGTGCATCTTTGTAATGAGAAGGGGTGTGGTCTAATGACATCAACACCCTATATCAGGTGTGCATAATTATTAGGCAACTTCCTTTCCTTTGGCAAAATGGGTCAAAAGAAGGACTTGACAGGCTCAGAAAAGTCAAAAATAGTGAGATATCTTGCAGAGGGATGCAGCACTCTTAAAATTGCAAAGCTTCTGAAGCGTGATCATCGAACAATCAAGCGTTTCATTCAAAATAGTCAACAGGGTCGCAAGAAGCGTGTGGAAAAACCAAGGCGCAAAATAACTGCCCATGAACTGAGAAAAGTCAAGCGTGTAGCTGCCAAGATGCCACTTGCCACCAGTTTGGCCATATTTCAGAGCTGCAACATCACTGGAGTGCCCAAAAGCACAAGGTGTGCAATACTCAGAGACATGGCCAAGGTAAGAAAGGCTGAAAGACGACCACCACTGAACAAGACACACAAGCTGAAACGTCAAGACTGGGCCAAGAAATATCTCAAGACTGATTTTTCTAAGGTTTTATGGACTGATGAAATGAGAGTGAGTCTTGATGGGCCAGATGGATGGGCCCGTGGCTGGATTGGTAAAGGGCAGAGAGCTCCAGTCCGACTCAGACGCCAGCAAGGTGGAGGTGGAGTACTGGTTTGGGCTGGTATCATCAAAGATGAGCTTGTGGGGCCTTTTCGGGTTGAGGATGGAGTCAAGCTCAACTCTCAGTCCTACTGCCAGGTTCTGGAAGACACCTTCTTCAAGCAGTGGTACAGGAAGAAGTCTGCATCCTTCAAGAAAAACATGATTTTCATGCAGGACAATGCTCCATCACACGCGTCCAAGTACTCCACAGCGTGGCTGGCAAGAAAGGGTATAAAAGAAGAAAATCTAATGACATGGCCTCCTTGTTCACCTGATCTGAACCCCATTGAGAACCTGTGGTCCATCTTCAAATGTGATATTTACAAGGAGGGAAAACAGTACACCTCTCTGAACAGTGTCTGGGAGGCTGTGGTTGCTGCTGCATGCAATGTTGATGGTGAACAGATCAAAACACTGACAGAATCCATGGATGGCAGGCTTTTGAGTGTCCTTCCAAAGAAAGGTGGCTATATTGGTCACTGATTTGTTTTTGTTTTGTTTTTGAATGTCAGAAATGTATATTTGTGAATGTTGAGATGTTATATTGGTTTCACTGGTAAAAATAAATAATTGAAATGGGTATATATTTGTTTTTTGTTAAGTTGCCTAATAATTATGCACAGTAATAGTCACCTGCACACACAGATATCCCCCTAAAATAGCTATAACTAAAAACAAACTAAAAACTACTTCCAAAACTATTCAGCTTTGATATTAATGAGTTTTTTGGGTTCATTGAGAACATGGTTGTTGTTCAATAATAAATTTAATCCTCAAAAATACAACTTGCCTAATAATTCTGCACTCCCTGTATATGTTCAGCAATATCAAATAAAAATTGTAATGGTGTAGCAAATAGACTTAACAATCTAATAATTTGCAACACTATATGGAGATATAGATTAAACGTTACACATAAACAAAACGTAACAATTATGGCATTATTAAATCTACCTCTAAGTGCTGGCAGCTTAGAGATTGTTTAGTGTGGGTGGCATTAAATGGGAGTTTAGGGCATTTTTTCTAGGTTAAGAACAGACTAGAGAGTGTTGTTAACCCTTGCACCCACTGAACTAAGTCATAGGCTTGCCTGGAGTGGTTAGACTGTGACAGATTTGTTAAGGTGGAAAGGGTCTGTTAACCCTTTCTGTGCCAAACAAGTGACTGGTGCAGGGTTGGTTAACCCTGGTCCTCACAAACATAATATCCAAATGTTGAAGCACTTGAAAGTGATGTGGCATAGATGTAAAAAGCTGACTAGAGAACATCACCTGAACATCTCTTTTTTTTCCCCTTTTTTTTTTCCTTTTTTTTTTTTTTAAATATATTTTTTAATAGTCCAACAGAGTAAACACGTATACATAGTGCACATTTAGCCACGCAGGGCAAAAAGAAAAATTACCAAAAACAAATAGTAAATCCATAATAAACAACTCTTGGTGCAATAAATATATAGTCTCACATGACCATATGGCATTTCATAAATGTCCTGGCGACAACTCTTAACCTAAATTTAATCTAAAATATTCTTTTTCACCAGAAAAAAAATGAAAGTATACACTGTTGGGGTTTTATAATTCTCATGAAGGAAAAAAGAGAAAAAAAAAAAAAAAAGAGACAAACAGCGGCCATGCTCTCTCTCCTCCCCCAAAGCCCCCCACCACTCATCCTCAAAGGAAATGTTGTCTCCAGAATTCGGGGTATCTATCTGATAATATCAATTGTGGAAAGTCCGGTGACTTGCGAAAGTTTCCTAATAACTGTTACTGGTCCTCTCTAGGCTGTCCTAAGATTACTTTATCCCATTTTGCCAAGTAATTTTTTGTTTTTTTTCTTCAAAGATTAATGGATCATTTTGTTCTAACACCATTTGATATTGTATATTATGTATTACCGAGTCTATACTGGGAGCATTTTTATCCTTCCATACTCTTAAGATCAACTGTCTAACTAATAGAATTAAGGTATTGATCAGAGACTAATTCTGGATCTGATCCTTGACCAGAAAAAAGATATGTAGAGGCTTGAGTGATATCCTTACTGGCAAAAATCTATTCAGCCAATATTCCACTTGTTTCCATAGTTTGATAATATTTGGACAGGCATAGAATACATGGAATAAATCTGCGGACGGGAATATACATCTGTAACAGGCCATATACCCCTTCAATTTACCCATTCTGCTGGGAGTCAGATCAGTTTTAGATGAGATTCTCTTATTGCCATATTACTTGAAAACTTTTTTACCCTATTAAAGCTCTTTTGAAAGTAGTCCAGATCGATTTCAGGAAAGTCTAGTTTCCAAATACAGAAAAGGTTATTTACCTTCGTCTTTGCATCCTTAAGTATTAACAGTCTATAAATATGTGAAATTGAGTGATTACACAAAGAGAATCTGCTAATAATAGTATCTAGTGGGCCCAATGTCCAGACATCTTCTCCCGGGGATTTCTGATTGTGGTAAAAATGTCTGATTTGTAAATAAGCAAAAAATGATCTCCTATCTAGGTTGAATTCTCTAATTAGAGAATCAAATGTTTTTATATGATTGGAGACCGGGTCCACCACCTGAATCAAAAGATACAAATTATTTGCTGACCATTTTCTGAAGGCGGATGATATACAGCCGCTCTCAAAATCTGGATTTCCTCTAATAGGTAGATATTTGGAGAGTGTATTCTTTACCTCTAATAAGTTAAAGATCTTATGCCAGGCTATAATTACATTATGAATTGTATGTTTTAATGAAAATTCTCGAGCCTTTTCAGGTTGAGAGACATGTAACAAAGCTTTGAGGGCATAGGGAAACATTATATCCTCTTTTATATTGGAACTTGCAACATAATTAGCACTGGTTAACCAGTCCAGAGCAATTCTAGCAAAACATGCCAGGTTATAATTTGCGAGATTCAGGAATGCAAATCCGCCCAAATCTTTTGGGTGCATTAGTCTTGATAGTGCAATACAGGATTTTTTTGGGGCCCAGAGAAAGCGAGAACAGTTTGAATTGAATTTTTGAATATCCACCTTGCGTAAAAATGAAGGGATATTCTGTATAAAAAAATAAGATTTTTGGGAGTGTTCGCATTTTAATTAATGCTATCCTTGCCGAGAGTGACAGTGGCAATTTACTCCAATTCTGCATCTCGGAATTTTTTTTTTCCATATAGAGGTAAAGTTTATATCATACCATTCTTCTGGATTTCTGGAAAGGTTTATTCCTAGATACTTGATGTATTTATCAGTTAATTTAAAAGGATTCTCTACATAGCTGTTCTTATTCTTTATTACCCAAAGAATCTCTGACTTGGAAAGATTAATTCTATAGCCGGCAAATTTACTAAACTCTGCTAAGATATCTACTAAAATTTGAATATTTTTTGTTGTATTTCTTATATAAAATAGTATGTCATCAGCATATAGTGATAGCGTGACTTTGTGTTATTTTATTTTTATACCCTCCAGTACTTCTCGGCTCTCTATTGCTAGAGGCTCAATGGCAATATTAAATAGTAACGGTGAGAGGGGGCACCCCTGTCTTGTTCCTTTATACAGAGTTATAGGTGGAGAGAGAATATTATTTATACTGAGATTCGAAATTGGATTCTGATATAACAGCGAGATATAATTATAGAAGTACCCTGAAAAGCCAAAATTATTTAATGTTGTTAATAAATGATCCCATAGGACAGAGTCAAAAGCTTTTTCTGCATTGACCGTTAATAAGGCAAAATCTTGCTTTATACCTGACCCTGTCCTATGGGATGCTAATATATATTCAATTATAGTCATAGCCTTTCTGATGTTCTTCTGTGCTGTTCTGCCTGGTATAAATCCAGTTTGATCTGGATGTATGACGTCTCCTATGATTTTTTTGAGACGAGTGGCTAATATATTCGCTAATAATTTATAGTCACTATTGAGAAGTGAAATTGGTCTATATGAATCCATTGAATAGGGATCCTTATCTTTCTTTAAAATAAGTGTAATATTAGATGCAGTAAAGGTTTGAGAGGGTTTAAAATGGAACAGAAAATAATTATTGAACAGCTTAGTCAAGGTAGCAGCTATCTCCTCTGATAGCACTTTATAAAATTTGATAGGCAGTTGATCAGGGCCTGGAGCCTTCCCTAAAACCACCTCTTTAATAGCCTTTAACGTCTCCTCTACTGTAATCTCTGTATTCATTATATTTAATTGGTCTGAGGATATTTTGGGTATCTTAATATCACTCCAGAAACTACTTTTCGCCTCCTGTTAACTTCTACAGAGGAATAGAGTTTTTGATAGAATAGCTGAAATTGCCTATTGATATCGTTTGGGGTATTATATTTTTTGCCCTCGGATATGATTGTCCCTATATAGTTATTTTTCCTCTTACTTTTAGAGATATTTGAAAGTATCTTTGCCGTTTTAGGGGAGAAAGTGCCAAATGTGGCTTTATTCTTGAGATCCTCTTGTAGCTGATTTTGAGTTAAACATATCTCTCTCTCTGTTTTGGCCTTTTGGTAGGTGGCCCAGTTACCCCTATTAGGATTGTCAATATATTTAATACATTTATTTTTAAGATAATTTGTTAATTGGAGTTCCCTTACTCTTGCCTTTCTTTTCCTTTTAACCATATATACCTTTATTTTCCCTCTAAGAAAGGCCTTTGCGGCCTCCCAGAATATTTCTGTTTTATGACTATATTCATTATTTAGAGAGACATAGTCCCTCCACTTCTGAGTCAGCATGTTTCTAAAACAAATATTAGAATATAGAAAAGAGGGGGAAAAAATCCCTTTTACTCCTCAGCTGTATAGACATAGAAATAATGGCATGGTCTGAAAAGATTATATTCTTTATATCTGTCTTAATTTCTAAGTGTAAAAGCCTTTCAGTCACTAAAAACATATCTATTCTTGAGAATGTACGAAATGTTTTAGATTCACATGTAAAAATGTTCTCATTAGGATGTTGGATTCTCCATATATCTCTGAGTTTGAGGCCTTTTGAAAAAGAGGTCAATATCTTGGCCTCCTTCCTGGACCTATATGAGCCACTAGTTCTTAGTCTATCCAGCTGGGGAACAAAAACACTGTTAAAATCCCCCCCTATAATCAATTGAGAGTCTATTTAATTAATTAATTTTGTATATAACCCATCCCAAAAATCTGGCTGACATTCATTTGGTGCATAAAGGTTACAAAGCGTGTATCGGCACTCGTTAATCTATTTCTAAAATCAGATATCTTCCATCCGCATCTTTATATTGGGATATTAACTGGAAATCCAATTTTTTACTGAAAATACATGCAACTCCTCTCTTTCTTTTTACTGCTGGAGTTGCGATCACCTCCCCGATCCAGCCTAATCTTAATTTCTCTGCTTCCTGCAGGCTTAAATGAGTTTCCTGCAGGAAAACAATATCTGGTTTGTGACTTTTCAGATGATGAATTATTTTTTTCCTCTTGGCGGGAGAGGAGAATCCCCCCACATTCCAAGAGAGTAAATTAATTGATTTATTCATTTATATTGAAACAAACTCTCGAACGGATTGACTTCACCCGAAGGATAATTGGCGAGGGGTGGGAGCCATGGTTAGAGGAAGGAGAAAAATAGAAAAACAATACAGAAGAAAGACAGTACAGAGCAACCAAGCCAGTGGCCAGCTCATTAGGCAGAAGCGTTGTGTATACATTTTTCTGCTATAGTGTCTTATTTTACAGAAATTGTCTAGCCTCCTCTACTGTATTTAGTGTAAATACTTTATTATCTAGAAAAATGTTAATTTTTGCAGGGTAGATCATTGTAGCTTGATAACCTGCATTAATCAACTGCGTACATCAGGGGGCCATAGTCCTCCTCCTATTCACTGTTTCCGCCGAAAAGTCTTGAAATAAAAAGATACGTTCTTTATTAATCTCTACAGTGGCTTTTTTCCTATAGTAGGATAGGATTCTCTGTTTGTCCTGAAAATTCAGCAATTTTATTAATATTGGTCTTTAAGACTTTATGGAGTTATCTTTTTTTAGATTTGTACCCAGTCTATGCACCCTTTCCACAACAATCTCCATGCTGTTTGGAGGCATATCGAGCATTTCTGGTAGTGTATTTTTTAACAAATTTCATAAGGTCAGTAAATTCAGGAGTTTCTGGAAGACCTACTATTTTTAAATTATTTCTCCGTGACCTATCCTCTAAGTCATCGAGTCGTGATTGCAAAGTTTCTATAGTCTTAGTCTGAGCATTTAATAGAGTCTGGTGTGTATGTTGTAGATCGTCTAAGTCAGATATCCTTTTCTCAATTTCTCCAAGTCTGCTGGACACTTGTTTGAGTTCACTTGTTAGGGTCATTTTTCTATTTTAACTCCTTCGAATTGTGGCAGAAATAAATCAGATATTTGTTTTACTAGGTTGTTAGTGTCAATTATAGTATTAGGGCCAGGTGAAAAATCCACTGCCCCTGTCTCTAAGCTGCCTATACTTGTCCTGGGCTTTCTGTCTTTGGTCTTTGGTGGCATTGTGCCTGTGTCAGTTCTGCTAATCCCTAAAAATGTATCCATAAAAGGAGAGGAAGAAGGAAAAAGAAAGCCGTAAAGACGGCGTGTACTGTGTGTATTTAGAGAAGAAAAAGAAACTAGAAAAGTGAAAAAACTGTAAGTTGGCTATATATATCGTAATAGTCTGCAGAGCGAGGCAGGTGCAGTGAAAAAGACGAGCTGAAAAAGATTGGTGTATGTGCAAAAAATAGTGTCTATAAAAGATAGGGGATATAAACCTATAAGTGAAAGTGAAGGATCAGCCACTCCTATACGCTTACTTGATGAGTGCGGGATTAGTTATACCCTTTTACAAAAGTCAATTATGGTTTGATCAGCTTATATTACTGTCAATATCCTAATTTGCTATCTCAATATCACCACTGTTTAGCAGTTTTTATACGGTTTGCCTGAGTGTTTGCCTGAGTGTTATTCAAATGTTTACTTTCCCTAGTGATAGGTTTTATTTTCAGAATCTAGAAAAGTAATACCCACTATGGCCTCGCTTCCATTGAGTCGTTAAAAATGGAGCCGTAAGCTACCGAAGCGGACGACAGCTAAAGGTAATTTACGGCTCCATTTTAGTACCAGGTTTCCATTGAAAAGATTAGCGTGTTGCGCGCAGTCGCTCTTTTCGGCCGTACGTAAGTTTGCGTTGCCAACCGATGTCGGATTTGTCGAAAAGCGCGCCATAACAAGTGCATTGCCATGGTAACCCGACCTCTGTCTATAAGAATACCGGTTTGCGCCTGCGCTCTTTACCTGTGATCGCCTCTAGAGAGAAAGACACGGGAGCTAGTTGCGTTGGTAGGAGTTTTGGGTTTTTGAGAGTTGTTTGAGAGTTAGTGGAGAGTTTGATATTTGATTTTCATATATTCTTATTGTAGGCCTCATATAATATTAGGAACACACACACACATCCATACATTAGTTAATTAACACACATTAGTTTATACACACAAATACACACACACACACATACACACTTTTATTTGATACAAACACATTCACATATTTTTTTTCATTAACCCCCATATCCCCATCTTCCTTTATTACTCCTTTCATTAATCCCCTTATTCCACTTCCCATCCCCCCTTTGACTACCTTTCCCTTCCTCACTATATAACTTTTTTTTTTAATATATATACATTTTTCCCATCCTATTTATTTTTTACATCCCATATTTTTTGTTTCATTTGACTATATAGCTCACCCCTTTCTTCATTTGCATCCCTTATTATTTGTCTATAATTTTGTTCTAATCCTCCTTAGTTTTTCCTTTTTCATTTACATCCCTTTGTTTATTTTCACCCCCACATTTTATTTTTATTTTGAGGGATATAGAATAGAGATAGTTAGGGTCTAGATAGGTTAGGTAGTTAGTTTTGGGGCTATTTAATATAGGGTTTAGTTAGGTGAATTAGTGTAGTTAGGTAAGTTAGGGACTTTAGTGTTAGGTTAGAGTTAGGGAGGAAGGAGAAAGGGATGGATAGGCCTAGTGGAGTTGGGAAGGGGGTGGCTAGGGGGAGGGCAGTGGTGAGGGTGGATAGAGGGAGGGGGAGGGGGGAAGTAGGGAGTAGTATGGGCAGGAATAGGGGCCGAGGTTTGGGTGGAGGATTTGTCCTTCCTCAAACCCTGGCAGAGGAGGGAAGGAGAGAGGGTGGAAGAGGAATGGAGGTGGGAGGAGTGAGGAGGAGTCAGCCTCAGCTAGGCACAAAAAGAAAAGGGAAAGTGGGGCAGACTGTGGCAACTGGGGGTGGGGCTAGTGGTAGCCTGTCACAGCCTGCAGGGACAGAGGAGGTAGAGAGGGCTGGTCCCCAGTCACAGGAGGGAGAGTCTGTGTCTGCTGGCCCTTCAGGTGTGAAGGGCAGGCTTAGAGAGGAGAGGTACTCTGAGGAGGAGAAGGAGGCTCTTGTTGAGGCATACTTGGAGAGGGCAGCTCAGCTGGAGAACCCTAACCTGAGGCCGGCTGTCCGGAATAAGCTGTGGGAGGAGATTCGAGTGGCAGTCAGCTGCTTAGGACGTAATCGTTCTATTGCCAGCATTAAACACCGCTATCATGACTGCAGGAGGGAAACCAAAGCTAAGCTGGCACAGCAGGCCAAATATGCACGTGGGACAGGTGGTGGTCCTAGCAAGAGGATACACCTAAGGTCATGGGAGGAGATGATGGCCAATGTCATCTCAGATGAATCTGTTTACGGATGTAAGGGGACAATGGACACATCAGTGCCAGCTGAAGAGGTCCATGAAGGTGAATATTAAATATCATATGTAATAAATGTTTTATTTCTAACAAATATATGTTAACATCAGAAATATATATCGGCTTTGTTTTTTAAAATATAAATGTAATCATACACATGTGTAATACAGAATATAGAATGTTCATATATTATATATGTTTAGTAATCAATTGTGTTCAAGCATCAGTGGAAAACATACCTAGGTAGGATTAGTACAAGTAATGTTTTACATGGTTCAAAGTCTAATTTGCACAGTAACTTAAAGTGATAGTAAACCCAATTTTTTTATTTCATGATTCAGATAGAGCAGCAATTTTAAGCAACTCTCTAATGTACTACTATTATAGATATTTCTTTGTTCTCTTGGTATCTTTTTCTGAAAAAGTAGGAATGTAAGCTATGGAGACTTTGCATTTTTTGTTCAGAACCCTGGCTAGCGCTCGTGATTGGTGGCTACATTTAGCCACCCAATAAGCAACAGCAACCCAGGTTCTGAAACAAATATTGTCTGGCTCTTAAGCTTTACATTCTTGCTTCTCAAATAAAGATACCAAGAGAAGGAAGAAAATATGATAATAGGAGTAAAATATTAAATGTTGACTAAATTTGCATGCTCTGTCTGAATCATGAAAGTTTAATTTGTACTTCATTGCCCCTTTAATGGCATCTTAACATAGTTGTAGTGGATATATTCATCCTGATTTCTGGAGTGGCTATCTGCTCAAACAAGCAAGGGTATAGATTTAAATTCTTTCTATCTATATCATATATATGGACTATGTGTAATACAAAGAGTCGCTTAGAGGCACAATCTTTAAATATACACCTCTGGTTAAATATGTTTAAGTTCATACAGAAATTATATATATATATATATATATATATATATATATATATATAAAACTATATCTATAAAATTGATTTTCAAATGTTAGATGTTTCATCAGATTAATTTATAATTACAATTTATTTTTCAGAATTGGAACATGAGTATGAGTCCTCAACAAGACCGGAGGCCAGTGATGTTCCGGAATTCAGTGAGGAGGAGGAGGGGGATGTTATTGAAGCTGGATACTCCTACCTCAGCATACTTGAAGGAGATGAGCAACAGCCACTGGCCTATGAGGTTGAAAATGTTCCTGGCCCATCCCCATATTCATCTGGGAGGACATATCATCAGATGCAGCCTCCACCACCACAGCATTATCAGATGCATCCTCCACCACAGCATTATCAGATGCATCCTCCAACGCAGCATTATCAGATGCATCCTCCAACGCAGCATTATCAGATGCATCCTCCAACGCAGCATTATCAGATGCATCCTCCAACGCAGCATTATCAGATGCATCCTCCACCACCACAGCATCGGCAGATGCCTCCTTCATCACCACAGCATCAGCAGATGCATCCTCCACCACCACAGCATCAGCAGATGCCTCCTTCATCACCACAGCATCAGCAGATGCATCCTCCATCACCACAGCATCAGCAGATGCATCCTCCATCACCACAGCATCAGCAGATGCATCCTCCATCACCACAGCATCAGCAGATGCATCCTCCACCGCAGCATATGTACTATATGCCACCTCAACAACACATTCAGCACCCTCCCATGGCACAACAAATGCCGCCACCACTACCACCACCACAACAATCACCACCACCCCCCACCAATGTCTGTCCTCAATTGGATATTGAGCCACCCACACAGTCCCCAAGACTGAGTGACGACAACCTCACACAGAGCCAGGAATATGTGCCGGAGACACCTATACAGCCACAAGTGCCCCCCATGGAATCCAATATCCCCGCGCAGTCCCAGCAGGATGCTCTACTGAGGCTCATTCACAGGGAGCTTAGACTTACTAGGCTCCAGCAGCAGCAGGATTTCAGGAGGCTACAGAGCCAGATGGACATACATAATGCTGCACTCGTCCGCCTGGCAGAGGCAGTGGAGAGGGTTGCAGATAGGCCGCAAACTCCCTCCTCACTCGCATCCTCCGTTATCTCCCTGCAGGACCCTGAATCACATCTTTTAGCCTCCCAGCCAGCTGGTGTGCGTCGCCCAAGACGCCACACTTCCATCCCAAGTACCTCTCCTCCAAAGGCCAAATCCCGCCGCAAGCATTAAGAAGTATTTTTCTTTTTAAATTCTTTCAAGATATATAATATCTAATTTTTTTATGAAGCACTTTCTTAAGTGTGATTTCCATCTCATAAATATGCATATATTTTTCTAATCAAAATTAGAAAATATATTTCAAAATTGTTTTAATAGCTGTTTATTTTCAAAAACATTAACAGCTTTATTCATTTTTATTTCACATGATGTCAATTAATATGCAGGTGTAAATTGTTGATAAATGTATGTGTCCTTTTATTGAGGATATTATGCCGTTTAAGAATACTTGGGGATACGTGTCTGAAATTTATACAGTATATGCTATCTAACATTGGTCAACGTGACATGTGTAAATGTTATGATTTATATTCCACAAGCATATGTTGTTTGCTCCTTCAGATGAAGCTAATAAGGCTTATACAGTTATAGAAGAGTTGAAAAGTAAATATTCCTTCCTGTTGATATGGCCAAATACCTTGCATTCATTATAGTCCTATGTGGAATGTAATATCTGAAATATATACCTATCATGACTAACGCACTCCTTTTTGTCAAGATTATTATTCAATATTTAGAATAATTAGATAAATGTATCTTTATGATATTTAAGCACTGGTGTATACACAACATATATGTGATTGCCATGATATAGAGGTGATTAATACATTTTAATTGACATCATATGAACAGACACAGACTCTCCCTGGGACCAATGCACAATGCACTTTTAAATTGTTTCAATAACTCCATGTTAAAGACAATACTTCATATCTCTTGAAGTATGTCATATTAAGCACTTATGTATTTTGGTTAATAGTCTAAATATTGCAAATGTATTATCTGCTTTAGCAGACATGACATTACATATATTTTATAAATATTAGTACTATGACACATTATAACTTTAATGTGTCATCGTTTTGTATTGAATAAATATGATTTTCACATTGAAAATTACATTTGAATGAGGGTAAATCTGTAATAATAAAACTCATCTTCATGATAAAAAGATTTTTTCCTTTGACTTATTTTTCTATATTATTTTCTATGAGGTAACCATGCCATTCAAGTGTGCAATCTCAGGGGATTGTATGTATTGATAATGTATCTTTATTTTAAGGATTATATTATATCTGGATTTGTCTCTTTGAAATGAGCATCTGATATATTTCTTAAAGGGATAGCCTATTAAAAATAAAACTCAGGAATTAGAGCATGCAGTATTTATATACTTAAATATGTAATCCTATAATCTATTTAACTTAATTATCATCTGTAATTTAATAAAACAGGAATGTTATCTTAGGAATCTACCCATTTTGAATCTGCACATGGGGAGCGCTTGATGATTGTTGTCTAAATGTAGGCAACAATCAGCAAGTGCACCACAGGTGATGAGCATTAAATGGAATGGCTCCTAAACTTAAATACATGATTGAAATAAGAAACATAAAAGGATTAAATTGATTATGAGTACATATGTAAGTTGATTGGAATTGAATGATTTATCTGGTTCATTAATGTTTTATTGTGAACACACTCTTCCTTTTTTTTTTTAAAGTGACATAAATTCCATTATTTTGCTAAAACATATATATTTAAAAGCAAATCTAATATATTTATATTCTTTATATTTCTTAATATTCTTAGTATCCTTTGATTATAGTTTTATTTAGGTAAGATCAGGAGCAGCATAGAACCTATGTTGGAGCTGTTTATTGTTGCCAACATACAGTATATATCCTGTCTGTCATTGGTTCACCCATGTACTCAATTTTATTAACCAGGAGTGCATAGCTGCTCTTTAAATAATTATACCAAGAGAACAAAGTCATATTTGGAATATAATTAAAATGATATTTTAGATAATTATGTTATACATAAATCATAAGATGAATGCATTGATTAGTACATAGCTGGAAATAAAGAAACATTCACCATGACTATATTTGAGTAAAGTATACATTTATTTAGGGAAAATGTGGTAAATATAGGGATGAGGAGAGAGGGAGGGGAGTGGTATTCCATTTCTGAGAATCTTCAATCTGTAAAACATTAAAAGAAACAAATGTGTATTATTAAAAAACATAATCATAAATAACTAAAAGGTCTCATTACAATACTATAAAAATACCTGAAAAGAATTCTTGAATAGTTGCAGATCTCTCCAAATGGGCATTGAGGGGTTGGGGATGATTAATTACATCAGGCTCAAAGATTTCACCTGGGGGCTGTGGTGTTGGAAGTAAGTCGTTCAACATCCCATGCTCCTGTGCCATGTTGTGTA
Organism: Bombina bombina; assembly: GCF_027579735.1. Taxonomy (NCBI): domain Eukaryota; kingdom Metazoa; phylum Chordata; class Amphibia; order Anura; family Bombinatoridae; genus Bombina; species Bombina bombina. The sequence continues at coordinate 847,692,837 of NC_069504.1, read as the reverse complement.
GACAGCAACATGCCACTATGATTTTAATAGCTTTTTCCGGACTGAATTGGAGATCCCCCCCTGATCTGTCCAGGCAGCGAAAGCGCATTTTTAGAACACCAAACAGTCGTTCTATTATAGCACGTGTTCGGATATGTGCTTCATTATATCTGTATTAAAAGAACAAGAAATATGATTATAATATATAATGTGAAGACAAATCAAATACTAATGAGCTAACTACATTCCTGGTTTGATCTTATAAATCTTTAAACCATTTTATATATATATAAATATATTTATATTGAAGCAGAGAGATTTATAAATGCTTCACTGATAATAGATGATTTGTATTTTGACTGTCCCTTTAAAGGCACTCAGTACAACATTGTTATGTCTGTGATAGTGATATATACACACACACACAAGATAATCAAGCAACAAATGTATGTGCACAAACACAGATATATAGCTTAATAAAGGGGCAGGAGCCCCGAAACGTTGCTCAATAAAGGTGCTGTTGCTCCACATAGAGTGCTACCTGTGTGTTCTATTTCATTACATTTACTGGGACTTTGGAAAAGGAGGTCCTCCAGGTTTGCACCTACATTCACCCAAGAGTGATTTAAAGGGACATTCCTATGAAGTGTGTACTGGTCCTACTTTTCTACAGATTATAGTGAGCATTTTGCAAGGCACAATCAATATTTCTGACACACATGAGCAGAAAATAAATATATATTTTACCTTAATTCAGCAGGCCCAACAACCTGGTTCTCTTTCAATGGTGTCCAAATCCATTTTTTAAGAGGATATGCAGAATCTGCTAAAATATGAATGCATAGATATACAGTATATATATATATATAGATATAGATATAGATAGATAGATAAACACACATCTTTCCATAAAGCAATGTATGACATAAAATAATGTTATGCATATGTCTTACTATGACATAGTTAATATATATCTTTTAAATGATTAACAATTTATTTATTTAATCAATTTCACCCCCTTAGACACATACATAAAGGATTATAAAGCAATGAAACAATAAAATGTCAAAATATTGAACACATGAAGGCATCATAATATATACATAAACACTTACCGAGGAGATGTCCTTCAGGCATTTGATTTGTCTCAAACAATCTCCACACACCAGAATTCCTGAGGATGTAGGCATCATGGCTACTTCCTGGGAACCCTGCCACAACATTTAATATGCGCATGTTTGCATCACATATAATCTGCACATTTAAGGAGTGGAAGTGTTTCCTATTTCTAAATATTATCTCCCTGCGCACAGGGGGTCTTAGGGCAATATGAGTGCAGTCAATGGCCCCAAGGACATTGGGTATGCCACCTAAAAGAAAAAAGTCCCTCTTAACATCACGCCAACCTCTGGGTGATGTGGGGAAAAAAATAAATTTTCTGCAATTATCATAAAGTCCATCAATAACTTTTGAAAGATGCTTAGAAAGAGTGGACTTATGCACCCCAGTTACAATGCCCCCTGTCACCTGAAAGGATCCAGAAGCCAAAAAATGAAGTGCCCCTAGTAGTTTGGTCATTCCAGGGACAGCCCTGCTTGAATAGCCCTGGCTTTCCAGCCTATCTTGCAACAGGGCATATAACTGATATATTTTCTCCCTGTTGAGCCTGAAACTTTCAAACACCTGCTGCTCATTCAGGGTTTCTATATCCAGCCTCACTCTGGGGATGTCAGGCCTACGCTGTCTAACTTCAGCATTGTCAGCTTCTCTCTCACCCTGCATTTTGAAATATCTGTTCTGAGGTTAGGCTAGGTGTGGTCTTTTTTTTATAGCTGTGTGTTGCTTGTTAACATATGTGAAACTGGTGATTGCAATGAATAACATGGGGGGGAGGGCTTATCTTCATCTCATCTAATCCTTAATTTAATGAACAGTTTGAAAGTATATACTTACTCATGACTTTTATTTTTGATATGAACTATAATTTCAAAATATATGTAGTTACATATCGGAAATTCAAAGACACTGAATGTAATTATTATATTTTTCAATTTAAATATATCAGCCTTTATCATAACAGTTAAAAGTAATTATTAAAATTATATGATTTATATAGGTCAAATATATATATACAATTATCATACATATATACATGTAGGAGAAGATTATTATTAGATAAAATTATATTTCTATATGTAATTTTTTTTTGATTTTCAATTTCAATGAGAAACAGGCCTCAAAAAGCTCTTTTTTCCTCCTTTACACCTAGTTGAGCTGGGGGTAATATGTCTCAATGTATCGACAGCCTCCGACAGTGTATTAACGGTTAGCGCTTTCAATGGAAACCTGGTATAATTTATCGATTAACGGCTTATATTACTTTCTATGGGACGCGAAAATCTTTTCGGCAGCCGAAGTCCGGAAGCCGATATTAAGGTATAACGCGCCATTGGAAACAGTCGATAAACGATATTGCTTCCGACAGCATATTTATCGGTTTGCGAGTGCACGCAAACTGAATTACGACTCAATGGAAGCGAGGCCTTAGTTAGCCTAGTTGGCACTCAAATTGCTTGCTAAATTTAGTTCTTGGAGCGTGCATTTTGGTGAGACAGAAAAAATGTATACTTTATAATATTGAACCTTAGTGTATAAATGATTGACTGTATCACTAAACAACTTTAAAAAAAAAAAAATTGAATTCTTGCGCCAAATACTTCACAAATAGCTGTTTACCTGAAGCCTCAGAACAGGTAATTATTTAGCTGCCTTCTAACTATAGGCTGCTTTACACCAAAATAGGATTCTTCACCAGATACTTCACAGAAGTGTATATATCTAAATCATCAGAGCTTTAGGTTGCTTAAACATAGTTAAATATTACTGTAAGTAATTTAATAGCTCATCTTTATCTTAGAAATGTCCTGCCCAGTAGTTTAGCATATCATATCCTAGTCAAGCCAATTAGGCAAATCTAACAGTTGTTGTCTAAATATACATCAAAAATATGCATAAACATCAAACAGACAGGCTAAAAAAAAAAAGAAAAACAAAGAGGGAGAGCAGGACTCTTGTTAGAAATTTGCAAAGGTCAGAGCAGACACAATTCAGTATATATTTCACAGTCAATGGGACCTCTGCCTGAGCCAAACCAGGTGTTTCTGATTATCAGTGTTAACTGTAGATCGAGCAGAAAAAAAGGGAGAGGTGGCTCAGGTAAATTGATAGCCGGGAATAGTTCTTGAAACCTTCAATGAATCCCAATCAAAGAGATAGGAGAGCTCCTTTGGCTTTTATTTCTTAGTAGCAGTTAGTAGCGGCTTAATTGTAATAAACAACCTCAAACTTTTATTTCTTCGGCCACAGTAAATCCCTAGGGAGCAACTTGCACCCCCCCCCTGCCCTTTAACTTTTGAGTCCACTAATTAACGACAGGGGAACATGTAAACATTAATCCTCAGTCTGATATATGTTCCACAACAGCAGAAAAAAGAGAATAAACGGAGGGGGGTTACAGAACAGAGGATATAAGTAACAGTACTTATCTTTTTTTCTCCTTTTTCCGTTCTTTCTCCGCTACACGATGGAACAGTTCTGCCTTTGGCAGCCGAAAGACGCCACAGGACTTGAAAGCGTGGTATAACACGTTCTTCTCACCACCTCCTATCCCAGCGCAAGCCAGCGAGAAATAGAGAGCGGCAATGCTCTGTCTCGCCTTGAGATCTTTCCTTGCCCCTGGGGTTCTGGGAGGCAAACCAATATCCTGCCTGATATCTGAAAAGTTCAGCTTGACAGGGATCCCCTCAGCTGGATTTTCCAAACTTGTCTCCTATCCTGGGACTAGAGGCCGTCGTAAGCAGCGTCAGCCGCCTCGACTTTCTCTACCTCTCGCACTTTGATTCGGCTGCTTGCACCGTCAGTGACTTTAGCCAGCGAGTCTTGGTGGCTGTCCGACTTCCCGCTATCCGGAAGGTGTTTCTCGGCGTGGGAGGCAGTGCCCTCCAGTCCGGACATGATCTTTGGCCAGGGTAAGTAGCACAATCTCAATGGCCGTGGAAAAGCTTGGAGGGGCCTGTGTGGAGGTGGATCACTCAGGACGCCAGCTACAGACGTCTCGCCAAGCCCCTCCCACAAACGGAAGTCCACCTGAACATCTCTATGTCAAAAATGAAGATATTTTACCTCAACATTTCCTCAGTAGCAACATCCCATTGGAACTTTAAGCAGCCAATCAGGATTCTAGTCGCAGGATTTTCAGAGCAGCGTGCATCTAGCATGTGCAGGCACAGTCATGTTATTTCCCTCCCCAGTTAAAAGAAGTTTACTAGGAAATCTCACAAGATTTCAGTGAAATCTCATGAGATCACAGTTAAGCAAAGCATGAGCTCAGCACTGCTAATGCTGATTGGCTTTTTTTTCAGCATGCAGCTGGACAGTATCTGAAGGATAACTTTTCACAGAGCACTTAGTATTGTGAACTGAAGACATTTTGAGGTAAAATATCTTCCATTTTACATAGCGATATTCAGGTGATATTTTTCTGTCAACTTTTTAGTTATACTGCATCCCTTTCAAGTGATTTAACATATAGGTATTATATCCCTTTAAAATCAACTATTTTTTTCGAACTAAAATTGTTATCTTTAAAACGTGAGCTGGCGCTTAATAGAAGTCACGTTGTAGAAGAGGCGACAGTTTTTGTTGTTGTTGTTGTTTATTTGTTTTTTTACTTTGTATAATTTCTTTCCCTCCCAGAGAGAAGAAGCTAAATATCCTGCAGTTATGGAAAGCTGCCATGAGCCTGTCACGAAACGTGAAAAATATTTTAAAACAAGAAGGAAAGAAGTATGAAGAGGGGGGAAAAAAAGTCATGGTATAAAACAAAGAAGGATGATTATATTGAATACTTTAAATAATACAACTCCATGTACATATGATTGAGATTGTTCTCATAACAGATAATTCTAACAATGTAGTGGAGGTTGATAATGAAATAGAGTGGTGAGAAAGTAAAAAGAGAGATAACCTGAGAATGATTAAATGTTGTCAATGTTCCCTGTAGGTGTGATAGCAATTAAGTTGCAGCCCGTAGGATTTCTATAGGATTTGAGAACGTCTTGCAGTTTTTGTCTAGAGGTTTCTATAGGAACGTAACTGTTGCCTGTTGTGTCAAAATATGACTAAGAGCCGCAGTATGATTAGAAACATAATCAGAGGATGAATTAACATGGTAATTAATACAGATCCACCTTCTAAGTTCTCTCTACATTCTGCTATTTCTTCTCTACTCTTCTATAGCTCTCCTTTTTCACATGATCTCTGTTGCCCTGTATTTATTTTTCTTGCAAGATTTGACTCTCTTTCCTAGACACCACTGATCTCTACTCATTTAATAATTTATTCTCTCTCTCTCTCTCTCTCTCTCTCTCTCTCTCTCTCTGTGACTTCACCTTTCTCTAATATATTCTTTCTGCTTTCTATTCATTAGTTTTCTCCATTTTATTCTCTACAACTCTATTGCAAACTCATAATCTCTTTTGTCTCCCTGAATATCTTTTGGGGTTATTTTCTCTCCATCATTCTCTCTCCCAGTTCTATCGTTCTGCCTTAATCTGTTGCCAAACATGTTTCCAGTGCTAATAAAACATTAGCCCATCAAAGAGAATCTCTCAGGTGTGTGGGAGGCTTGGTGACTCACTACTGCGGCTCTGGGAGCGTGTGTGATAATGTCTGCGAGTCTGCACTGTGTGTGTGTGTGTATATACAAAGAGCATGTGTATTGGTATGTATATAAGTGTGTGTCAGTGTATGATAACACTCTCCTGCATATGGAATCTGTGTATAAATGTCCAAATTCAATATTTAACAAAATGGAAAATAATTACATTTTGCTATAGTTATTATTATTGTTATTATTATTGTTATTATTAAAACAATGATTATAATAGCATGATAACTGAACATTATTTTATTTATACATAATAACTTACAGAAAGATAACATACAGTTTAAAAAATATATGACTTTTTATATATATATATATGTGTGTGTGTATATAGTATTCTTTCTGTCTTTGTTGCCCCCCCTTGTCCCCCTCCTGGTGACGCAAGGACCTCTCTGCAGTGCAGTGTGAGTCATTGGGAGTCCGGGGAGAGTTTAATCACCGTGTGAGGATCAGGGGCCAGGAATGAGTAAAGCAATGTGTGTTATCTATATACAATTTGTCTAGTTTGATTTTTTTACAGTACATTAAATTTCTGAATACATTATAATTACAGCACAGGGAAGAGATATTATCTCTCATTAAACTTAGATTTCCTGTTTAGAAATGTGTAACCACAGAGAAGCTAAATACAAAAACACAAGAAACATGTCCTCTCTCTATGAGACAGGTACACTCTATCTAGCAGTCTCAGCATTAGACAGTTTTTCAGACACAACATTTGTCAGATATATATTTTCTGTCAGACATACATTCTGTTACGTTGATACTCAGCCAGATATATGTTCCTGGGCAGACATACAGTTTCTGTCAAATACACTGTCAGACACTCTCTGTCATTCAGGCAGACTGTCAAAAATCCATTCCTTGCGAGTCACACTCTGTCATAAGCACTCTCTGTCAGACAAATTTTCTGTCAGACATATTTTCTGTCAGACATACATCATCAAACACAGTGTCACACACTAGAATCACAGACTACCAAGTTTCTAAGTTATTCTATACAGCCTTTCGCTAAATCTCCATTATCCTCAATTCTTTAGTCAGTGGGTTCCACAGAATAAAATAAGAACTGTAAAGACAGGAAAAGATGCTGCCTAGAGGGGATATTAAAGTCATTTATTTTTCTTTGCTGCCTCTAAAAGAGGACATTTTTCATTTTATTACATTTTTGTCTTTAAATAAATGGATGTTCCTGTGCTGAGAGAAAAAGCCAAAACATTAGGTGTGTCACTCACTGTCTACCAATAAAGTACAGGGAGGTTTGCTGAGCAGCCAGTGAGAAATCTGTCCTTAAAGGGGCACTGAACCTATATTTTTTCTTTTGTGATTCAGATAGAGCATGACATTTTAAGTAACTTTATAATTTACTCCTATTATCAAATTTTCTTCATTCTCTTGGTATGTAACTTTAGATGCCGGCCCATTTTTGGTGAACAACCTGGGTTGTCCTTGCTGATTGGTGGATAAATTCATCCAACAATAAAAAAGTGCTGTCCAGAGTCTCAACCCCCCAAAAAAAGCTTAGATTCCTTCTTTTTCAAATAAAGATAGCAAGAGAATGAAGAAAAATTAATAATATGAGTAAATTAAAAAGTTGCTTAAAATTGCATGCTCTATCTGAATCACGAAAGAAATAATTTGGGTTCAGTGTCCCTTTAAGGACCAGTTGTACACAAACATGCCATTGTTGCTTGTTACAAACTGAAAATAAACGGCTTTAAAGGTACAGTTAACACCTTATAATTGCAAGACATTTTCACTGTGTTGCTATAGAATAACATTTCAGCCAAATCTGAAAGGGACATTCCAGCCAAAATTGGAATCCATGTGGATGCATTTCAGTTTTGAATAGAAACATTTTTGTAATATACATGTATTATCAAAAATGCTTCTAATAAAAGTTATAGCTGTTTCAAAAGTAAATTTAAGTATGCACCGTGCACCAGCATTTTAAACACAGCACTACCTCAGAGAGCCTAAGGAGTTTGTAACATCAGGCAATGTCTCAATTTGTTAATTGCTAACATGATACAAGCCCCACTGGCACTCTGAGCAGCTGCAGTATTTAAGATGATGGTACGCTGAGAATATCTAGCTATGCTTCACATGCACGTGCAGAGAAAAATGTTAACACCAAAACAATGCTAACTTTTTTGCCAATACATGTTCATTGCAAATATGTTTCTATTTAAAGAAGTAATTCATCTATGTGCATTTGACTTATTTGGAGGAACCAATCTAACCTTTAGTATGCAGACAGCAAGGCTAGCCATGGTCATAAAGTTAGTATAAAGTACTCTGTTTTGCAGTTGTTATCAGTTAAAACCAATTAGTGAAAGATATGTAGTGGGTCTAGCCTTGAGAAGTCAGCAGGGTGCTTTTCATGTTCTGAGAAGTAGAAATCGTTCAATTGTGAGAGCTAAACTATATTAAAAAGGGGGCAAAATAAATAATGAAGATATATTGCAAAGTTGTTTCATTGTGCATAACTAAACATTTTATTTTAAAATCTCAATGTGTTTACTGTCCCTTTAAATTGACTTTTTTTCATGCAAAATATATTTTCATATGTAGTGTTTCTTCCTACATTTTAACCTATTCCACTGTCTCACCAACATACACTGATGGACAAATTACTCAAAAAAGCTTTTACTATGTATATGAAAAAGAAAATGTATGCAAAAACTGTTGAAGTAACACTAACAGGAAGCAAATGATTATGTGCAACTAAATCTTGACTGTACTGGTTAATGGCAACTTGCACAGATTTATTTAGTACATGATCATCAAGTTTTTAAAAAAATCAAAGAACTGTTATACATTATGGGCTAGATTACAAGTGCCGCGGTAAATATTGTTTTTTTTTTTTGTTAGCAAATACATTGCTAGTTTTTTGCGCTTGTCCGGTCCCGCCGGTATTACAAGTTGAAAAAACAACTCATTTTGCGCTATAGGTAAACCGAGAAGGGCAAAAATTCTAACCTGATTTTTTGCGTTCGCGTGCATGTATTCCCCATAGAAATCAATGGAGACAAAAAAGCGAAAAAAAAACACCCTACCATAAGCCCCTAGCCTATTAACCTCTAAACCGCCATCCCCCCAGATCACAAACACTAATTTAAACTATTAACCCCTAAACCATCATCCCCCCACATCGCAAGGTACAGAAATAATCTATTAAAGGGTCAGTAAACCTTAAAATTAATGTTATATAATTCTGCACATAGTGCAGAATTATATAACATTATATTAGCCAACCATTATTTAACATAATATTGCTTTTTTATTTTTAGCAAAAAACGCTGTTTTACAAACCCACTCTCTGGGCTCTGCTGAGCGGGTCTGTATTTTTCCTCAGCGCATCGGGCCAGCTGTATAGTCACAGCCCGGCCCGACCGCGCCATAAGACTAAGTGCAGCTCGCTCCCGCTCTGTCTGACAGCAGGAGCGAGCTGCACTTAGTCTTATGGCGCGGTCGGGCCGGGCTGTGACTATACAGCTGGCCCGATGCGCTGAGGAAAAAAAACAGACCCGCTCAGCAGAGCCCAGAGAGCGGGTCTGTAAAACAGCGTTTTTTGCTAAAAATAAAAAGGCAATATTATGTTAAATAATGGTTGGCTAATATAATGTTATATAATTCTGCACTATGTGCAGAATTATATAACATTAATTTTAAGGTTTACTGTCCCTTTAACCGCTAAACCGCCACCCCCCACATTGCAAAGTACTTAAATAAACTATTAACCCCTAAACCGCCATCCCCCCACATTGCAAAGTAAATAAATAAACTATTAACCCCTAAACTGCCATCCCCCACAACTCAAAGTTATCAACTAACATCTAAACCTCCTAACCTAACACCCCCTAACTTAGCCCAAATGAAAATACCCCTAAATTAACTAAAAAAATCCTAAATACCTTAAAAAAATGCCTGTAAAATTAAATAAAAAAAATAATCTTACCTTTAAAAATAAAAACCTAACATAACACAAAATAAAAAACCCTAACATTACCAGAAATAAAAAGTAACATTACACAAAATAAAAACCCCTAACATTACCAAAAATAAAAAACCTAACATTACAACAACAAAAAATAACATTACAGAAAATAAAAAAATAATTACCAAAAATAGAAAAATGTAATCCTATTCTAATACCCCTTACAAAATCAACAACCCCAAAAGTAAAAAAAAACCAACCTATTCTATAAATAAACTACCAGTATTTCTTAAAAGGACCTTTTGTACGGCATTGCCCTAAAACGATCAGCTCTTTTTGTGAAATAGAATGAAAGGAAAAAGCTTTCATTCTATTGGCTGATTTGAATTTGAAGATTCAAATAAATCAATAGGAATGCAAGGGTACCCCTATATAAAAGGGGTACCTTGCATTCACTATTCAGTGTGCGGCTGGAGACCGCATTAAGAGGAGCTCCATGTCGCGGATCTGAAGAGGTGGTTTAGGGGTTAATAGTTTATTTATGTGCTTTGCAATGTGGGGGGGGGGGGTTAGCGGTTTAGGATTTAATAGTTTATTTAGGTACTTTGCGATGTGGGGTGATGGCAGTTTAGGGGTTAATAGTTTTAATTAGTGTTTGTGACGTGTGGGGATGGCAGTTTAGGGGTTAATAGTTTATTTAAGAGTGTACATTTACTTTGTAATGTATTTTTGATGTGTTTTGTGAAACTTTTTATTTTCGAAACCAGTTTACCACAGCTCTTAGATCGCGGAAAGTATTGAAGCGCAAAAGGCGATTGAGCTAGCGCAATCACGATTTCACTGAATGAAAATGGCTCGTGAAATCGCAATTGCACTAGCGCAAACCCGTTTGTGCCTCACTTGAAGTCTAGCCCAATGTATTCAACACAATTCTTCTATAAATCATTTTCAAACATCTTCTTTCAAATATAGAATTAAAAACATTTTTGAATGTCATATCCCTTTAAAGGGACACTAAACCCAAAACATTTTTTTTCTTCATTCTCTTGCTATCTTTATTTAAAAAGCAGGAATGTAATGCATAGGAGCCGGACCATTATTGGTTGAGAACCTGGGTTATGCTTGCTTATTGGTATAAGCCTCCAATAAGCAAACGCTATCCATGGTGCTGAACCTAAAATGGACTGGCTGCTAAGATTTACATTCCTGCTTTTAAAATAAAGATAGCAAGAGAACAAAGAAAAATTGATAATAGGAGTAAATTAGAAAGTTGCTTAAAATTTCATTCTCTATCTGAATCATGAAAGAAACATTTTGGGTTCAGTGTCCCTTTAAGCAGATATTCTGGCTGCCTTACATTCACTGTGACTTCAGACAACATGAACTTTACCAATATCTTGTATTCAGATAATTCAACAGCTATAATCCAATCCATCAAATATCCCTTTCAAACCAATTTCCAAATGATTTTTGGCTTTAATTATTCAATAACTTTGCTCTCTTGAAAAATCATTTTGGCCTCTTTTGAATGAAAATGTTTTGCTAATGTATATAGTTCACATACTGACAAACATAATAATTTCCTTTGTTTAAAGAAATATGAAACGCAAAACTTTCATTTCATGATTCAGAAAGAACTTTAAACAACTTTCCAATTTACTTGTATTATCAAAAGTTCTTTGTATCCTTTGGTATCTTTTGTTGAAAATCAGCACCGGGATTCGGATCGGGGTACAAAAACTAGTACTGTTGATGTACGCAGACGATATACTATTATGTTTAAGTAATATCAGTAAGAATCTTCCAATTTTCTTGGATACGATAAACGGCTTTGGTAAGATTTCGGGTTTTAAAATTAATCTGTCCAAATCCGAACTTTTATGGATAAATAAAAAAGATCACATTATAAATCATCCTTTCAAAGAAACAGCACAGATAACCTATTTAGGGATTATTTTGAACCCGAACCCACAAGAATGGTATAATCTGAACTATAACAAATGCTTCTCAGATTGCAAGAAAAAAATGGAAGAGTGGATAAAACTTCCTATCTCTTTATCGGCTAGGGTCACGCTTTTAAAAACTATTTTATTCCCAAAAATATTTTATCTTATCCAGAATATCCCATTACCTATTCATAAAAAGGATATAATGAATTATAATAAGACATGCTCTAAATTTCTATGGCAAGGCTCCAAAGCACGGATTGCGGTATCGCGCTTGATGAATAATGTAGAAGCTGCCGGTTTAGCATTGCCCAATATACTTTTTTATAGCCAGGCGGCTCGGGTTAAAGTGGCAGTGGACTGGCTGACAGGTCTAGAACAAGTATCTTCAGTAGGCTGGGAAACAGCATTAATAGCTCCTTATCGTTTAGATGCTATTTTGCATTGTCCATTTACTGCCCTGCCAACGCAAATTTTTAGTATGGAAACTTTTAAAAATATAAAGGTGTTAATCTGTTCTAATAATGTTGAGAGTCTGTTGATATCATAATCTTTTGGAAGACTGCAAAAAAATGTTGCAATTACAAGGTGTTTACAGGTCCCTTCAAATGAACATTCTACTCAAAAAATGAAATCAAATGACTGAATTTCAATTCTGAATTGTGTTTTTGCAATACACATATATAGGCAAAAATGTGTTGTTTTTTTAATTAAAAGCTTTTCCAGTGATAGCTTTTACTATGCAAGGGGCATTGAAAGCGTATGCCCCATGCACCTGCATTCATTCTTTGCACCTGCAGAGTCGGCAGCGACTTTACGTCAGCAGTGACACAAATTGCATCAATACTTGTCACCAATGCTCTCTAAGCAGTTGTAAACGCAGGTGCAAGGGGCATATGGATATGCCCACAAAAGCTGTCACTGAAAACATTTTGCTAGTGCAAGAGTACAGCAAAAATGCTTTTATTCAAAACTGAAATGCATTCATTTGCATTTTCATTTTGAATAGAATTAATTCAAATGATTGCTATTAAATTAATTGAAATGTTTTAGAAAAAGAAACCAAAAATCAAAGAGTTGCATATTATATTGTCACGCAACAAACTTATGCAGTCACCCTGTCTTGGCACACCGTCAGACATATACTTTCTTCCAGACATACTGTCAGGAACGAACAAGCTCTCTCTTACAGACACCCCTGTCCAGCAGAAACACGCTGTAAGGCATACTCCGTCTGTCAGATTTATTCAGTATGAGAAGAACCCATTATTTTGCCAGAATCAATTTCTATAAGAATTTTTGAAACATTATTCACAGAATCTTGTTTATTTTGTGTGGCATGAGCAACACTTATTTCCATTTTATTTTTTTAAATTGTTCCATTACCCCATATAAATTATATGCTTGCAATGTCTATCACATAGTGTCTTACAGTGCACTGATCACATTGTCTATTCATGATGCAAGTATTATCTCTTCATTACACGCTTCTTACTCTAATATTATACAGTGGTAATTATCAGCAACTCGCAGCAGTGAAAACTTGTACGTGATATTCATGGTAAAAAAAAAAATAAGCATACAATGCTGGTACATAGAAAAACTGACTGCACACATACACACATTATGGGGCTGATTTATCAACCTCCGCCCTGTTTCCGTGCGATTGGGTTGATTGACATCCCTACATCGTGTCATGTCCACTCGCACTATGATAAATCTACCCCATTGTCTGGACATAGTAACAATCATTACTACACACAAAAACACAGACTTCACATAAAATCTATATAAATGATCATAGAAAAACAAAGAAATACAATACACTGTGACTACATATACACATACTATACACATACTAATAATACAAATACACATTAACAATTCACATGCGCATACTAACACTGCACATGCACACAGTAACATTACACACACATTAACACTGCACATACACAGACACTACACATGCACACAGTAACACTACACACACACTACCACTACACATACACAAACACTACACATGCACACACTAACACTGAAAACACACACTAACACTGCACATGCACACACTAACACTGAAAACACACACTAACACTGCACATGCACACAGTAATACTACACACATTTTAACACTGCACATACACACACAAACACTACACATGTACACAGTAACACTACACACACACTACCACTGCACATACACAAACACTACACATGCACACACTAACACTGAAAACACACACTAACACTGCACATGCACACACTAACACTGAAAACACACACTAACACTGCACATGCACTCAGTAATACTACACAGTCACTCACACTAACACGGCACATACACAAACACTGCACATGCAGACACTAACACTGCAAACACACACTAGCACTGCACATGCACAAATACTACACATACACATACTAACACTGCAAGCACACACTAACACTGCACATGCACTCAGTAATACTACACAGTCACTCACACTAACATGGCACATACACAAACACTGCACATGCAGACACTAACACTGCAAACACACACTAGCACTGCACATGCACAAACACTACACATACACACACTAACACTGCAAACACACACTAACACTGCACATACACAAACACTACACATACACACACTAACACTACAAGCATACACTAAGGGATCCATGTACTCATTTGAACCTTTGTGGGGCAGGCTCGCACATGCTGAGGTAGCGGACTGAAATCACCTCAAACACACTCACTCAAGGTGATTGACAGGCCCTTCTCTTGTGCAATGTGTCTTGTGAGAGAGGGGATGGCATTACACACTCAAGCAATTGTGTAATGGTGCATACGGGCAGCGGATAAACAGGGTCAGCAGCCCATTCGTTGTGAAGCCGTGCTGAAAGGTTTTCAGATTGAGAACCTTGTCTGCACGTCCCTTAGTACATGGGGCCCTAATATTGCACAGCTACACACTAACACTAAACATGCACACTAACACTAAACATACACACTAACACTACACATACACACACAAACACTGCACATACACACACCAACACTGCACATACACACACTAACATTCCACATAAAACACTGCACACACACACAAACACTACACATACACATACACTGCACATACACACACCAACACTACACATACACACACTAACATTCCACATAAAAACACTGCACACACACTACCACTGCACATACACAAATACTACACATGCACACACTAACACTGAAAACACACACTAACACTGCACAAGCACACAGTAATACTACACACACATGAACACTGCACATACACAAACACTACACATAGACACACTAACACTACACACACACTAACACTGCACATGCACAAACACTACATATATACACACTAACACTACAAGCATACACTAAGGGCTCCATGTACTCATTTGAACCCTTGTGGGGCAGGTTCCCACATGCTGAGGTTGCGGATTGAAATCATCTCGAACACACTTACTCAAGGTAATTGACAGACCCTTCTCTTGTGCAATGTGTCTTGTGAGAGAGGATGGCTTTACACACTCAAGCAATTGTGTAATGGTGCATACAGACAGCGGATAAACAGGGTCAGCAGCCCATGCGTTGTGAAGCCGTGCTAAAAGGTTCTCGGGTCGAGAACCTTGTCTGCACGTCCCTTAGTACATGGGGCCCTAACATTGCACAGCTACACACTAACACTAAACATACACACTAACACTACACATACACACACAAACACTGCACATACACACACCAACATTCCACATAAAACACTACACACACAAACACTACACATACACATACACACACAAACACTGCACATACGCACACAAACAGTACACATACACACACCAACAGTACACATACACACACTAACATTCCACATAAAAACACTACACACACACAAACACTACACATACACACACAAACACTACACATACACACATCAAAACTACACATACACACACACTAACATTGCACACACACCCACGCTAACACTGCACACTTAGATACACACACGCAGTGAAATCACAAACACACACATACATATGAATAAATAAGACAAAACAGGGTGGATTTAAATTCTTAGATTTAAAGCACACATCACATGCATTTATTCTATAGACAAACAAATTGCACAAACATACACTGAGACACTACCCATACACACACTAACACTGCACACACACCCACACTCACACAAACTAACTCTACACATAGATCATAATCAAACAAGCACATCTTCCCCTGGAGCACACTTCCAATATTACCAATGAACATGCTAAAGAAAACAGGCCCAAGAACTCACCCTTTATGAACACCACTAGTAACTGACCCCTCATTGTGCTCCATTACTTGAAATCCTCGTTCTTCAATCATTAAAGGGACAGTCTAATCTAGAATTTGTATTGTTTAAAAAGATCCCTTTTTTATCCATTCCACAGTTTTGCATAACCAACACGGTTATTTTAATATACTTTTACCTCTGTGGTTACTTTGTATCTAAGCCTCTGCAGTTCTTATTTCATTTATTTTGACAAACTTGCATTTTAGCCAATCAGTGCTGCCTCATAAATAACTCCACAGGAATGAGCACACATATATGGCACACTTGAACTAGCACTGTATAGCTGTAAAAACTGTCAAAATGCAGATAAAAGGTGGCCTACAATGGCTTAGAAATTAGCATATGAGCCTACCTAGGTTTAGTTTTCAACACAGTATATCAAGAGAACAAAGCCCATTTGATGATAAAAGTAAATTTGAAGGTTGTTTAAATTTGCCTGCCCTATCCGAATCAAGAAAGTTTCATTTTGACTAGACTGTCCCTCTAATCTAGCATTCAACCCACTTAACAATCTTAGCATCTACTACAAGGAAATACATTTTGTGAATAAGTTTATTGTGTGGGACAGTGTCAAATGCTTTGCTAAAGTCTAGATACGCTATATCTACGGCTCCTCCCTGGTTTATTAATTTAGTTACATGGTCAAAGAAATCAATTAGATTAGTCTGACATGATCTTCCAGCAGTGAAACCATGCTGTCCTTTGTCTTCTAAGTTGTTTGTCTGAGGATAAGACAGTTCTTTCCTTTAAAAGAGTTTCCATTAATTTCCCTGCAATTGAGGTCAAACTGACTTGCCTATAGTTAGCAGAATCTTCCCTACTACTCTTTTTATGAAGAGGGACTAGATTAGCAATTTTCCAGTCTTTTGGAACAACCCCTGTTAACAGTGACTGATAAATAAATCAGCTACTGGAATAGCTATCACAGATCAAAGTTTGCTTTGATAAATGTGAATCCTTGGATGAATATTATCTGGACCCACCAAATTATTTACTTTTATTTTTGATAAAGCCCTTGAAACTTTTTCCTCTGTAAAAAGAGAAGTACTACTCACATTATAATTTAAATTAACATCTCTTAATAGTGTAACGGGGTTTGGCCTAGGCCCACAATTACCCCTGTGGGTCTTTACCCCAGCTACCTCCATGTGCTCTGCAGGCTGATCCTGAGTCTCCGCTACCTGGGAGTTGGGGTACATGACTGTGGCAGTGCCTCCACCTGACTGGGCATCCAGGGCAAGAATGGGTTTCCCAGACAGGAACATAATAAATAACTACAACACACACAGTAATAACAGTAAAACAGTATGAACATGTATTAAAGGATTATGGTAAATAAAAATAAGGCAAGAAATACAGTGGCTAACTAACACACCGACTCTCTCTAACCAGGCCCAGCACCCTCCCAAACCACCTGCGAACCCACCCTCAGGCTTCACCCTAATGGCTGATGGGTACCAGTTGGTGCACATAAATGTTGGGGCCCTTTAAGGTAATCCACATGCATTTAAACAGTTGCAGCTCATAGGAAACTGCAATCCACAGGGAGAGCTGTTTATAAGTTTATGTGATGGACAGAATGCCCTGTCAGTATGACAAGGAGAGAGGATACTTCTTACCACTAAACAGGCTGAAAGAAAACTCCAAGGTCTGCCAGTCATTTACTTTGTCTGCATTCTTCTCCACAGCTCTCTAACAGGGACAGACTGCAGCTGGCAGCATACACTAAATCAGCAGAGGAATGCTGTTACTTTACAAGATGAAGTCTGCAGCTCTCACACAGCCAGGCCTCACACACACCTTCACTGCTCTGACATGTCTGCTTCCTCCTGTGTCTTACACTCTTCTTTCAGTTTCACTTGATCACATGACCAACCAGTCTAATAGTTGCCTAGGCAACTTCTCCTGCAGAATGTATACAGGTGCAAATGTTCAACAGGAAGGGCTACATTCTCCCCCTTGTAAAATCCTTGCCTTCCACTGGCAAGGTTCCACCAAGAGGTAAATTGAAAAAACAAAACATATAAATAATAATAAATGCAGTCCTATAAACAAATGTTAACTATCTTACAGTTTATTCTAGTACAGAGAGGTTCCAACATTCATAATGTCCGCAACCGCATACAGTAAATCAACCATTTTAGACTGTACCTGGGGCATATGTACATAACTGGGTTCTCCGACTTGATCGTAAGTAAGAACCCTGGGAGGCTGTCGTATTCTAGTACCCAGTCTCTGTTCTCTCTGAGGAAGTCCAGAATGTTCCTGGGAATCTTCAGCTCTGGCCACTTGGGTGGGGAGTTCACCAGATGCTTGAGACCCTGGCTTTCCCATGATACAAGAGTCTCTTTTTGGGGTCCCAGGCACAAAGTTGGGGCTGTTGGGATTCAATGTAGAGGAGGCTAAGGGAGGAGAGGAAGGAAAGTGCTGTGTTTCCTCAGCAGGAGGAGACCACCATTGATCATCAGCACTAAGAGCTTCTGGGGTCTCTACTGCCTCATTTTCAGGACTCTCCGTTGTGCTTTTCTCCCATTCACTACTACTCCCTTCCTCTTCATCGATATAGGCTATTGGTAGTAGATGGTTCCTATGCCAAGCTTTGATCCGGCCTTCTGGGCCTTTTATATTATACACTGGCAGCCCCTTTAGCTTAGACACAACTTCAAATAGGGTATCCTTCCATCTGTCTGCTAATTTGTGTTTCCCAGGTACCCCTAGATTCCGGAGGAGAACCTTATCTCCCGCTTGGACTTCCTGATGCTTCACTTTGGTATCGTATCTTCTTTTGTTGCGTTCCTCCATTTTTGCCGCAGCTTGAGTGGCCAACTCATAGGCACTGTGAAGGTTTTGTCTGAGGGTCCTCACATACTGGAAGTGAGAGTCTGACTTTGTCCCATCTGGGGACACCCCCAACCGGACATCTATCGGTAGTCTGGCTTCCCTTCCAAACATTAGGAAATAGGGTGAGAATCCTGTAGACTCATGCCTTGTGCAATTATATGCGTGGACCATGGCTTCTACATGCTTACTCCAGGACCGCTTCTCCACTTGTTTCAGAGTCCCGAGCATGTCTAGGAGTGTCCTATTAAAACGCTCAGGCTGGGCATCACCCTCAGGGTGGTAGGGTGTTGTTCTGGACTTGTGAACCTGCAACATATCCAGCAGTTCTTTGATCAGCTTACTCTCAAAGTCTCTACCTTGATCAGAATGTATTCGATTGGGCAGACCGTAGTGCATAAAATATTTCTGCCAGAGGACCTTGGCTACGGTCACAGCCTTCTGGTCTTTAGTGGGAAAAGCCTGAGCGTATCTGGTGAAATGGTCTGTTACTACCAGAACATTCCCAATTCCGGTAGTATCATTCTCAATACATAGATAGTCCATGCACACAAGATCCAGGGGTCCTGTACTTCTCAGGTGGCCCATAGGGGCAGCTCTCACAGGCAGAGTCTTTCTCTGAATACATCTTCTGCAGGTCTTCACATAATGTTCAACATGTTCTCTCATGCGAGGCCAATAGAACCGGTCTTGTACCAGGCCATAGGTCTTGTCTACCCCAAGATGCCCATGTTGATCATGGAGAGCTCTCAGGACCATTCCCCGATATCTATGAGGTAACACTAGCTGCTTTCGACCAGGGTGGTCATGGTATTTTATAATTCTATAAAGGATTCCATCTTCTAGATGTAGTTTACTCCATTCTCTCCGGTACAAATCTCTTTGTCCAATGGGAAGGGAGCTCAGTAATTTAGGGTTCTTGGCTCTCATTGCCTTGAGGACTGTACCTATATACCAGTCCTGTGACTGGGCTTTCTTCTTGTCTTCATTGGTTATGTGAGACCACTGTTGGAGCATTGCTGGAGCACAGAATACCTCTGGTACGGCTTCTGGGGAGTGACATATGGAGTCTATTCCTCTGAGTTCAGAGAACTCATCCTGCCTCTCAGCCACTACATATGTTTGGCACAGGGCTCCTACCCCAGGCACAGGGATTTCTTCCCATTCCTCCTTTTCTTCATGAGGAGGAAGTCCAGGTCTGCGGGACAGAGCATCCGCACTGACATTCTTAGGGCCTGGCTTGTATTTAAGGCTGAAACTATAGTTTGACAATGCTGCCAGCCACCTATGCCCTGTGGCATCCAGCTTTGCTGTTGTTTGAATATAAGTAAGCGGATTGTTATCCGTCCTTACCTCGAATGTTGCTCCATATAAATAGTCATGTAACTTGTCCACAATTGCCCACTTGAGCGCCAAGAATTCTAGCTTATGGACCGGATAGTTTTTCTCTGCACCAGTTAGACTTCTACTTATGTAGGCCACTGGTCTTAACCCTTCTGGGTAGCTCTGATGCAATACGGCCCCTAGGCCTTCCATACTGGCATCAACATGGAGCACATATGGTTTCTCGGGATCTGAATATGCCAATACAGGAGCTTCTGTGAGTCTTTTCTTCAAGATTAAGAAGGCTTCTTCGCATCCTGAGGTCCATTTCTTTCCGAAGGAGTCTTTAGGACTTGGCACCTTAACACCCTCTATAGCTGAGTTAGTCTTTAACAGGTTGTGTAGCTCTCGAGCAATCTTTGAATAGTCTTTCACAAACCTCCGGTAGTAACCGCAGAATCCAAGAAATGAGCGCAGCTCACTGATGTTATCTGGCCTGGGCCAGTTCATCACCGCTTCAATTTTGGTCGGGTCAGTTGTCACACCTTGTGCGGAAACAATGTGACCTACATATGTAACAGAGTTCTGGGCAAATCGACATTTGTCTATTGATAATTTCAGACCCTCTGCTTGGAGTCGATCCAACACCTTCAGCAATCGCTGTTCGTGCTCTTCTGGTGTCCTTCCAAACACTATGAGGTCATCAAGATAGACTAGGCACTCTTTGGGATTCATATCCCCCACAGTCTTCTCCATCAGCCTTTGAAAGGTGGCGGGAGCTCCAGTGACCCCTTGGGGCATCCTGGTAAACTCGTAGAATCCCAAGGGACAGATGAAAGCTGTCTTTTCCTGATCCTCCTTCTTCATGGGTACCTGATAATACCCAGACCTCAAGTCCAGGACGCTGAACCACTGGCTTCCAGAAAGGGCATCTAGCAGATCTTCTATCCGTGGCAGAGTATATTGATCTGGCACAGTCCTTTTGTTTAAAGTCCGATAGTCTATGCAAAGCCGGACTGTGCCATTCTTTTTCCTAACTACCACTATGGGTGAGGCATATGGACTTCTGGACTCTTTAATAATGCCAGATTCTTCCATCTGTTTGAGTATATCCCGGACATCTTCCACATCTCGAGGGGGTATTCTCCTTGATCTTTCTCTGAAAGGAGCTGGGTCAGAAAGTCTGATAGCATGTGTGGCACTCTTTGCACATCCCACATCCATTTCTTTCCTGGAGAAAACTTTCTCTCGAGTAGCTAATTTGGATCGGAGGCTATCTCTCCACTTTGGTGGTAGAGGAGAATCTTCCAGTTCAAAAACTATAGGTCCTTCATGATCACCTCCCTGTTCTGCCTTTACAGACATTACTGAAGAGACTTGGTCCAACAAGTGAATCACACCAATCTTCTGGTGACGATCAATTCTGATCTCTGTGGGTGTTAAGTTTCTTATCATTATGGGAAAATCTTTACACCAGTGATTCCGCCAGTCTTTCACCTCAGGTATGAGAGTCCACCCTTTTTTTTCATCCTCCTCAGGCAAGGACTCAATGAGGTATTGCCTGGTTCCTCCTGATATTTCATGGTGCATAGATGCTATGGCTCGTAGAGTCTTAGTCTCTCCAGGCCTTACAAATAAAGGTTCTTTCCCTGAGTAGTGGCATGATCCTGGTCTAGCTTGTAGGGCTAGTCGATGGCATTCTTTCCCTAGAACAGGGCTGACTTCCATCAGTCTGGTTAGAGATACATCTCCCACTTCAGTTAGGTAGGCCCTGAACATGTCCTGCACCATTCTTGCGTTGGTACCCAAAATTATTGGGGCGCACATTGTTTTCTTCATGGAGCATACAAGAGCTTCCAATTCCATAGGGCAGATCATTCCTGTGTTTAACTGTGGGATTGTTATTGTCACTCTTATACATCCCTCTACAGGCTGGGCCTGAGATCCCACTCCCCACAACTGCAACTCTCCTGCTGGCTCCAGGGGAATATGTTTTAGATGATGGTCATAGAAGTCTCTATTAATGATGGTGACCTGGGATCCAGTATCTAACAAGGCCGAGGCATGAATATCTTCTATTTGTAACTGTATCAGAGATTTGGGCCCGATCTTGGCCCCCACAGATAATATGGGTGTGGTTCTTTTTCCTCTTTTCCTGAAAGGACTGGTAGCTTGAGCCTCCTCCAGCTCAATAGCTAGCACATCCACTTCTGTATCTGATGAATTAGTGGGACACTCCCGCTTGAAATGCCCTGATTTTCCACACTTAAAACAGTTCCCTCGGGGGGACTGTTCCTCTGGGAATAACCTTCCTGTGGTCTCCCTGCGGTGCTGCCTCCTGGTAGGAGAATAATCTGTTCTTCTTGGCGATGACTTAGACAATAATTCTAATTCAGCTACCTTTTTTTTAAGGACGAACAGTTCCATATCCTCTTTATCTGCAGCTTTAGAAGAATTTCCTTTTTGTGGAGGAGATGGGGACATTTGGTTCTCCAGTATTTTTGCTTTTCGGATCAGTGTGGAATAGGACAAGACTTGATCATCCAACTTAACTCTTAACATGATCATGACTGGATCATTGCTAAGGCCTCCCTTCTGAATTTGTTTGGATAGTCGAGCATCCAACTCAGATGCAGTGACTGCTCCATTATGAAACAGTTTTCCCAGTGACAATTGTAATCGATTGATATAGTCTGAAGCTTTCTCATGTTCCTTCTGTTTAGTGGCTAGGAACTTGATTAATAGATCATCAGAGTCCTCAGATTTTCCATACGCATCCTGCAAAACTTTCAGGTAATCTTGTGCGGTAGCTTGTTCATTCACTCCCCTAAACAGCCTTATCATATTTGTAGCTGGGAAACGAAGACTCTCCATTATCCGTTGTTTTTTTATGTTATCCGTACAAGACCATTCTTCCAATAATTGTACAGCATTATCCTTCCAGGCCTTAAAGGGCTCCTCCCCGGCAGGAACAGGTTGATTCCCAGAAAACACTTTCAGCTTACGGTAACTGTGGGTATGGGTAGCTGTTACTATGGCTTCTGAGAGTTTTTGCAGTATTTCAGATATGTTACTCTCTCCTGAACTTGTGGTTCTCAATAGGGAATCGCCTGGTTTTGGGGATGTTGGAGATGAGGGAACCACTAGATCTGGGGTCTTAGGGGCAGTTGTCCCTTGCACACTGGAAAAGTAGACATTTCGTTTGGGGATGGCCCCAGTCTCTACAGGGGTAACCGGTAATCTCCTGGGGGGTTTCTCTGACAAAGGGGACAGAATCTGGGAATAACTTGATACATTAAAGTCTCTTTGGCCTATAGTGGAGGGTTGCTGCAGTGTAACCCCTTCCTCCTTATCAGGGAGAGCGTACACTAAGCGACATCCTTCAGGAGCTGTTTCAAGAAGGTATAGACATGTAGGCCTATGACGGCCTCTCAAATCTGCATGGGAATATACTAACATGTAAGTTTGACCGTATGAATCATGCAGGATGTCTCTGATGGTAGCCATCTCTATTCCCAGTATAATCTCTACGCACTTGGTGACATGTTTTATCTCACTATAGGGAGGTACCTGGCATATCATCACTGCATGATGCAATGGTACCTTCTGTTGCTGGGCCCAATCTGTTACAAATGGGAGTGTGGGCCGGGGAATTAACGGATCCTTACTGGGTGTACCCCAATTTATCTCAGCAGTACCACCAAATGTAACGGGGTTTGGCCTAGGCCCACAATTACCCCTGTGGGTCTTTACCCCAGCTACCTCCATGTGCTCTGCAGGCTGATCCTGAGTCTCCGCTACCTGGGAGTTGGGGTACATGACTGTGGCAGTGCCTCCACCTGACTGGGCATCCAGGGCAAGAATGGGTTTCCCAGACAGGAACATAATAAATAACTACAACACACACAGTAATAACAGTAAAACAGTATGAACATGTATTAAAGGATTATGGTAAATAAAAATAAGGCAAGAAATACAGTGGCTAACTAACACACCGACTCTCTCTAACCAGGCCCAGCACCCTCCCAAACCACCTGCGAACCCACCCTCAGGCTTCACCCTAATGGCTGATGGGTACCAGTTGGTGCACATAAATGTTGGGGCCCTTTAAGGTAATCCACATGCATTTAAACAGTTGCAGCTCATAGGAAACTGCAATCCACAGGGAGAGCTGTTTATAAGTTTATGTGATGGACAGAATGCCCTGTCAGTATGACAAGGAGAGAGGATACTTCTTACCACTAAACAGGCTGAAAGAAAACTCCAAGGTCTGCCAGTCATTTACTTTGTCTGCATTCTTCTCCACAGCTCTCTAACAGGGACAGACTGCAGCTGGCAGCATACACTAAATCAGCAGAGGAATGCTGTTACTTTACAAGATGAAGTCTGCAGCTCTCACACAGCCAGGCCTCACACACACCTTCACTGCTCTGACATGTCTGCTTCCTCCTGTGTCTTACACTCTTCTTTCAGTTTCACTTGATCACATGACCAACCAGTCTAATAGTTGCCTAGGCAACTTCTCCTGCAGAATGTATACAGGTGCAAATGTTCAACAGGAAGGGCTACAATAGAATTTCACTATCTTTACAATATGCTGTGAAGACTGAACACAAGTAATCATTTAGACTCTAACACTGCAAATTCACACACTAACACTGCACACACAAACTTACACTACACATGCACACTCACCCACATTAACACTGCACATATACATACACACAAACAGTGACATCACAAGCAGACACATACACAAGCATAAATTAGATACAGGACACATTTAAATTCTTAGATAAAAAGCACACTTACATTTATTCTATACACAATCAAATTGCACAAACATACACATGCATCCTGTATTTATCTACAGACAAAGATGCACAACCAAAAAATGTGACGATGCACATATAAAATTACCACCAGCAAAAAATAGCTTAGATGCCTTCTTTTTCAAATAAAGAAAGCAAGAGAACGAAGAAAAATTGATAATAGGAGTAAATTAGAAAGTTGTTTAAAATTGCATGCTCTAACTGAATCACAAATGAAATAAATTGGGTTCAGTGTCCCTTTAGAGAATATTTTTATTCTTGCTGGTGTGGAAAGAGAATGCAGAGCGGGGCAACTGCTAGATACTTGAGCCGAGAAGCTAAAGGGTTAAAGTTATTATTGTGCATATGCTAAGAAGTGTGGGGACTATGAAATTGGGAATTAAAAACTTTGAGATGGTAATATAAAATGATAAATTGTATTATAAAAAAACTAGGTTAGAAATGGAAGAACACTGTTATATTCCACAAAGCTATTGGCTGCACACTCTAGTGAACTATTTATAATTTTCCCTATTTGGCCACAGCAGAGAATGTAACCTAAGTTACAACATGGCAGCTCCCATTGTTTTATAGACACTAAAAAAAAAAATTATTATTATTTAGGCTTTATTCCACATTTACACATAATAATATTTAACAAAAAGAAAAATTATAAAACTGCCTCAAACTTAATAAATCATATTTAACACATTTGACCCTTATATATTCTTTCCTCATATTTATATTAAATTAAAGTCCATAATAGACCACAGAAAGACCCCATCCAGTTCCCTGGGGTCCTTTGCCGTCCATAAAATCATTTTCCTTAACAATAATGCAAGCTGGGAATACAAAGTGCATATAAAGCATAACGAAAAGAAAAAGAAGAAGGAAAAAAGAAAAAAGAAAAATTATACCCATGGATATAACCTTACGCTATTATTTATAACATCTTCAGCAGCATATAATTTTAATAACTTCTCTTCATATTCTCTCTCTCTCTTGGCTCATTCCAGTTTCCTTATTTTATATTTTCTTAAAATTCATTTTGATATAGTGCATGAATATATTCCTCATGTTTTTATTTGTAAAAGATTTTTTATATTATAATATAGATCCAACTGATCCACTGATTGATAATATAGTTTTTCCATTGATATAGAATATTGTATTTGTGATTGCCATTCTATTATTGTTGGGGCACTTTTCTGTTTCCATAATCTTGGTATTATCTGCTTTGCACTATTTAAAAGTATGTACAATGCTTTATCATATTCTATGGATAATTTTAAAACATGCTTGTATAATAAAACTATTGTTGTTTCTAATGGGAGTTGTATCGATAATAATTTATTTATTTCTGTAATTATTAAAGACCAGTAATGAAGTATTATTGGACATGACCACCATATATGTATCAATGTGCCTTTTCCTCCACACTCTCTCCAACACTGTCCTGAAGAATTAGGAAATATTGTTTTAATCCTATTTGGTGTTAGATACCACCTCATCAGTAATTTATAATTTGTCTCTTGTACACTAGCTGATATTGATGTTTTCGTGTGACGTTGAAAAATTATACTCCATTCTTTTATTGTAGGTGGTACTGCTAATTCTCGTGACCAGTCTTTGGTATACGAGGGTAGCTCTGAGGTTGTTGCTGTAATTAATAATAATTTATATATCAATGATATTTTCCCCTTTGCTAATTGATTTCCTGAACAAATTACTTCAAAGTGGGGGACCTATGTCTGATTAAGTCTATTCTCTTTGGGTGAGTAGTTAAAAACAATTTGAGCTGAAAATACCTATACCATGGACTTAAAATCTGCACCCCATTATTAATTAATTCTGATTGCAATTTTAATATATTACCATTCATAAGTGTATAAATTGGAAATAAATCATCCAAAGTTCGTATATTAATATTTCCTATAGATTTACAGAATGGTAGAGAGTCATTTAATATAATAGGTGTAAGTGGGGAGGGAATTGGTTTTTCCATTTTAAGAATAATATTCCATATTCGTAATAATTCTATTAAGATAGGGTATTCTTGCATTATTTTCGCCAAGCTCTTATTAGTAGCCGACATTTACCCCCTAATTGTTTACTTTGTATTAAATTGTGTTCCAGTTGTACCCATTCTTTCTGTTCTATATTCTTACACCAATCAATAATCCTTTGTAATATTGATGCCCTTCTATACTTTATTAAACATGGTACCCCTAACCCCCCCTTTTCCTTAGGGAGATACATGGTTGCTCTAGGTACTCTCGCACTCGTACCGTACCATATATATTTATTTAATAGAGATTGAAATTTAGTAACATAAGAAATTGGTAAAGGAATTGGTAACATCTGGAATAAATATAACAATCTCGGTAGAATAGACACTAAAACTTCACTTATTTTGTCAATATTTAAATAACAAATTCAACTTCAAAATACATCTACATGTTATTCTCAGATTAGCATAATTTTATTTTGCATTTATTTAGTGATTAATGTCCCTTTAAGATTAACATGCAATGAGGCCTAGAGATTTTAGGGTTAATGGGATTAGTATAACAGGGTGTTAAAGGGATACTATACCCAAATTATTTTCATGATTCAGATAGAGCATGCAATTTTAAGTAAATTTCTAATTTACTTCTATTATCAATTTTTCTTCGTTCTCTTGCTATCTTTATTTGAAAAAGACGGCATCTAAGCTAAGGAGCCAGCAAATGTTTGCTTCAGAACCATGGACAGCTCTTGTTTATTGGTGCTGTCCAATCAGCAAGGACAACCCAGGTTGTTCACCAAAAATGGGCCGACATATAAACTTACATTTTTGCTTTTCAAATAAATATACCAAGAGAATGAACACAATTTGATAATAGGAGTAAATTAGAAAGTTGCTTAAAATTGCATGCTCTATCTGAATCATGAAAGAAAAAAATTTGGGTTCAGCGTCCCTTTAATGTTATTGAGGAGAGGTTTTGAGTTAAAGTTTAATGCAATGGGAAAAGCTGTAGTTAGGCTATAATTGCTATGAGTTTACAGGTATATTCAAGTCATTCTTTATATACGCTTCAAAAATAAATCAAAACAGTGTTTTGCAGCCCAGAGACATATAACTTGAAAAGCATCCAAAGTGCTGTTTACCTTTTCTCCTTTGTTGTGGCCAGAAGGACTGATATAAATAAATACGCTTATGAACATATTAACCAATCACTGTGCAGCATGCAGGAATGGCAAGGTTCTAAATTCCACAGGTGACACTCTAGTTTCTCTGTGAGTAAAAAAAAAACTAAACTTTTTGGTGTTCAATTAGAGGGGGAGGCAAAAAACAAAATGTATGCTTACCTGATAAATTTCTTTCTTTCCAGGCATGGAGAGTCCACAAATCTTTCCAATTACTAGTGGGATATTCACTCCTGGCCAGCAGAAGGAGGCAAAAAGCACCCCAGCAGAGCTGTTAAGTATCACTTCCCTTACCCGTAACCCCCAGTCATTACACAAAAACTGAATGTAAATAAGGGTGGGTTGTGGACTCTCCATGCCTGGAAAGAAATTAATCAGGTAAGCATCAATTTTGTTTTCTTTCCTATGACATGGAGAGTCCACAAATCATTCCATTTACTAGTGGGAACCAATACCCAAGTTAGAGGACACAGAATGAAAGAAGGGGACAACAAAACAGGTGGACCTAAACCGAAGGCACTACCGCTTGAAGAACTTTTCTCCCAAAAGAAGCCTCAGCGAGGCAAAAGTATCAAATTTGGAAAATTTGGAAAAGGTATGAATAGAGGACCATGTGGCCACCTTGCAAATTTGCTCCACCGAAGCTTCATTTTTGAAGGCCCAGGAAGAAGAAACAGCTCTAGTAGAATAAGCCGTAATTCTCTCAGGAAGCTGTTGTCCAGCTGTCTCATAAGCTAAACGGATAACACTTCTCAACCAGAGAGAAAGAGTGTTAGAAGTGTCCTTTTGACCCCTACGCTTACCAGAGAAAACAATGAACAGGGCAGAAGTCTGCCGAAAATCTTTAGTTGCTTGAAGGTAACATTTTAAAGCACGCACAACATCCAAGTTATGCAAAAGACGTTCCTTCTGGGAAGAAGGATTGGGACAAAAAGAGGGAATAACAATTTCCAGATTAATATTGCGATTCGACACTACCTTATGGAGAAACCCCAACTTATTATGGAGGACCGCCTTATCAGCATGAAAAATAAGGTAAGGGGAAACACACTGCAGAGCCGAAAGTTTGTATACTCTGCGAGCAGAAGAAATAGAAAGAAAAAACAAAACCTTCCAAGATAGTAATTTAATATCATCAGAATGTATCGGCTCAAACTGAACCTGCTGCAAAACTCTAAGAACAAGATTAAGGCTCCAAGGAGGAGCAACAGGTTTAAACACAGGCCTGTATCTGACCAAGGCCTGAACAAAAGACTGAACATCTGGCAGAACTGCCAGACTTTTATGCAAAACAATAGACAGTGCAGAAATCTGACCCTTCAGAGTACTGACTGACAGACCTTTCTCCAGACCCTCTTGAAGAAAAGCCAAAATTCGAGGAACCCTTACTTTGTTCCAAGAAAAACCATTTGAATCACACAAATGAAGGTATGTACACCATACCCTATGGTAAATTCTGCGAGTAACCGGTTTACGAGCCTGAAGCATAGTATCTATGACTTTCTCAGAGAAGCCACGTATAGCCAAAACTAGACATTCAATCTCCAAGCAGTGAGCTTCAGAGAAACCAGATTTGGATGAAGGAAGGGACCCTGAAAAAGAAGGTCCTTCCTCAGAGTTAACCTCCAGGGTGGAAGAGATGACATTGTCACCAGATCCGCGAACCAGATCCTGCGAGGCCATGCAGGAGCTATTAAAATCACAGAAGCTCTCTCCTGCTTGATGCAAGCAATTACTCGTGGAAGGAGAGCAAACGGAGGAAACAGGTATGCTAGATTGAAGTTAAAAAGGAACCGCCACAGCGTCTATCAGAATGGCTTGAGTATCTCTTGACCTTGAACCGTACTTTGGAAGCTTGGCGTTTTGACGAGACGCCATCAGATCCAACTCTGGAACCCCCACCTGAGGACTATCATTGTGAAAACCTCTGGGTGGAGAGCCCCCTCT
This sequence comes from Bombina bombina, assembly GCF_027579735.1. NCBI lineage: Eukaryota > Metazoa > Chordata > Amphibia > Anura > Bombinatoridae > Bombina > Bombina bombina. Next base: position 847,662,788 of record NC_069504.1, on the reverse strand, counting down.
CCTGGATAAAAAGTGTGTCTGCTCAGCAAATCCAGTTCCCAGTTGTCCACTCCTGGGATGTGGATGGCAGAGAGATGACAATCGTGAGACTCTGCCCACTGGAGAATGCGAGTCACCTCCATCATTGTTAAGGAACTTCGAGTTCCCCCTGGTGGTTAATGTAAGCCACCGAGGTGATATCCAACTGGAATCTGATAAACCGGACCAAAGCTAGTTGAGGCCAAGCTATCAAAACATTGAAGATTGCTCTCAATTCCAAGATGTTTATTGGAAGAGACGACACCTTCAGAGTCCACAGACCCTGTGCTTTTAAAGAACCCCAAACTGCTCCCCAGCTAAACAGGCTGGCATCTGTGGTCATGATCACCCAGGAAGGCCTCAGGAAGCATGTGCCCCAAGACAAAATCTAACACGAGAGAGAGACTCTTGTTGGGGAGTTCAGATTTATCCTCTGCAAGAGATCTGAGTGGTCCCCGTTCCATTGACTGAGCATGCATAGATGCAGAGGCCTCATATGGAACTGAGCAAAAGGAATGATGTCCATGGAAACAACCATCAGACATTGAGCCACTGATGGACGAATAGCAGACTAGAGAGAGGCAAAAAGCATGAAGTTTGGATTTTCTGACGTCCGTGAGAAAAATCTTCATGGACAAGGAATCTATCATTGTTCCAAGAAACATACCCTTGTATCTGGTACAAGGGTACTCTTCCCCAGATTCACTTTCCACCCGTAGGAATGTAGAATAGACAACAACATCTCTGTATGAGATCTTGCTAGATGAAAAGATGGCGTTTGAACTAAGATGTCATCCAGAAAAGGCACCACAGCAATGCCCTGGGATCTGACCACTGCCAGAAGAGTCCCCAGAACCTTTGTGAAAATTCTGGGAGATGTAGCAAGGCCAAAAGGAAGGGCAACCAACTGGAAATGTTTGTCCAGAAAGGCAAACCTCAGATACTGATAATGATCCCTGTAAATGGGAACATGAAAGTAAGCGTCCTTCAGATCTATGGCCATCATGAACTGGCCCTCTTGCACCAAAGGAAGAATGGAACGGATGGTCTCTATTTTGAAGGACAGAACTCTGAGGAATTGGTTGAGACACTTTAGGTCCAGTATGGGATGGAAAGTGCCCTCCGTTTTGGGAACTACAAAAATATTTGAAAAGAATCCTAGACCCTGTTCCTCTAGAGGAACTGGAACAATCACTCCCAGGGAAGATAAGTCATTTACGAAGTTTAAGAAAACCTCCCTCTTTATTTAGTCTACAGATAACCTTGACAGATGGAATCTGCCTCTGGGAGGACAAGATTTGAATCCTATTCTGTAACTGTGGGACACTATGTCTATGGCCCAAGGATCTGGGACATTGCATATCCAAGCCTAATGAAAGAAAGAAAGCTTGCCCCCACTTGATCCAATACAGGATCGGGGGTGATCCCTTCATACTGATTTAGGATCAGAGGAAGGCTTCTTGGCTTGCTTTCCTTTATTCCAAGTGCAGTCCCAAGTATCCAGCACAGGGAATGTATCAAGGTGTGCCAGCAACCAGGTTCCTGCCAGAACCCAACAAATAAGTCCAAACAAAGATGAAGCAGCACCACCAAATTCTTTCTTCAAATAGCTTTATTCAGCTTGAGGAGTAGCCAGACCAAAAAATTCAAACAACAACGTTTCGGACACAGTCCTTAGTCATGTATAAGGTCATTTTTCCTTTATTCCAAGATTGACTGAACCTGCAAGAAGACTTGGATTGTTCTGACTTAGAAGAGGAGGAGGAAGATTTTTGTCCCTTTTAGTTACAAAAGGAACGAAAATTAGAATTCTGGCGACCCTTAGGCATATTTTTTTATCCTGAGGTAGGAAAGAACCCTTTCCACCTGTAATATCAGAAATTATTTTAGCCAGACCTGGACCAAACAAGGTTTTACTCTTATAAGGCAAAGATAAAAGCTTGGACATCTGCAGACCAAGACTTTCACCACAGAGCCCTGCAAGCTAAAATAGTGAAACCAGAAATCTTAGCTTCAAGTCTAAGAACTTGCATGTTGGCATCACAAATAAAGGTATTGGCTAGCTTTAGAGCCTGGATCCTGTCTTGGATCTCCTCTACAGTAGTCTCTTCCAAGATGAGATTAGATAAATCATTGCACCAATAATAAGCTGCCTCCACAACTGTAGCAATACTAGCAACAGGCTGCCACTGTAGTCCCTGATGTACATACATCTTCTTCAAAAAAGCCTCAAGCTTCTTATCCAATGGATCCTTGAAAGAACAACTATCTTCAATTGGAATAGTAGTTCTCTTGGCAAGAGTAGCGATAGCTTCCTCAAACTTGGGCACTGTGCGCCCCAAGTCACAAATAGAGTCAGCAACAGGAAACTTCTTTTTTTAAAAAGGGGATGGGAAAAAGGAATCCCTGGTTTATCCCATTCCTGAGTTATGATATCTGCCATACAGTCTGGAACTGGAAACACTTCCACAGATGAGGGATACATCATATACCCTATTAAGTTTACTAGACCTCTTTGGATTCTCTGTGACAGACAAGTCAGATTCTTCCAAAGTAGCAAGAACCTCCTTTAAAAGTAATCGAAGGTGTTCTAACTTAAATCTGAAATTAATCTCCTCTGAATCTGCAGAATTGGTCACTACAGTATCATAATCTGACAATTCACCCACAGAAGCCACTGAGGGATCATCTTAATCAGATAACTGAGATACACTGACTAATGCAGCCTTAGCGAAGTCAGAACCCTTATTAGCATTAATATTTTTAGATTTCCTCTTGCGCTTATCAGAAACATTTGGAAAAGCTGATAAGGCTGCTGAAACAGCAGAAGTTATCTGCACAGCGAAATCCCCAGGTAAATAAACACCCCCAGTAGGTTGTTGAGAGGAACCGCAGGGCACTGTATGTGAAGCTTTGCTAAAACAACAATATCCTGAGACAGAAGGCTCTGGGGAGAAATCTTATCTTTAAATAATAAAGTCTAATTTAAACAAGAGGAATAAAATTGCACAGGAGGAACCACTTGAGCCTCCAAGCAAAACAAACATTTCTCAATTGGCAAATTTAAATTTTCATTAGGGTCCATAACGACAGGGAATCAGCAAAGTCTTTATAAGATACACTAGCTTTATCAAAAATAAACAGGCTAATATGTCTGCGAACAGTTTACTGATCGCTGCAAAAAACCCAGACACCATAAACCTCAGCTCTGCTGAGGGCTTACCCCTCCTAAAGACCATAAGATAAATCCCACTGAGCTCTTGGTCCTCACCAACCATCCACTAACAGCTGCTGTCAAATACACCTTGTCAGAGAAACCTCCGGTCTGCACCGGAGCCAGATAGAGGAAGTGCAAAACAAAAGTGGTCACATGACCGCAATCCAAATAACTACGTCACCCGCCTCTTACTCTGAAAGAAAAGGCGTGAAAAAAGAGTGTTTCCTATAGAGAGGCTAAGCCTCTAACTAAGGCCAAAATGGAGCGGCTGACAGACAAGTCACATGACCACAACAGGAAGCTGCCGAAACTAGTACCAAAAACACCTCCTAAAATGTAAAAGAGGATAAATACCCCAAATTTACAGAGCCCAGACACCTATATAGCCCACTATATAACAAGAGTCCTCTCAGTCAGAAAGTCCCTTAATGCAGTGCCCCTTACATGTTCCCTGCCCAGAAAATAATATGCTCTATATTAGCATACAAGTTCCCCTGGTTACTGCCCACACTCCACAAAACTCTTGCACAATTAACTCCTAGAGTGTTGGCACCTTAAGCACTTACCTGTGGAAGCAGCAGTCAGGCAGGGAATAGCTTCTTAGGTGTGTCAGATTACTCCAAATCTAACAGTGACCTGTGGAAAAAGAAAAAGCAGAGTAACCATCTCTGGTTTTCTATAATAGGGATAGAATAGTTGTTAAAAATAAAGCAAGGACCACCTTGCTGCCTTCTAACTGCTAAAAGTCACCATTTCTCTTACTAAAGAGATTGACATGGACACAGCATAGCCCCAATCCTTGCTTGCAGGGAAAAGTACCCATAAAAGGTTTAAATATCTTCAGACACCAACTTTGCACATGCTCCCTTGACAGAAGCAAAAAGAATGACTGGGGGTTATGGGTAAGGTAAGTGAAAGCTCTGCTGTGGTGCTCTTTGACGCCTCCTGCTGGCCAGGAGTGAATATCTCACTAGTAATTGGAATGATTTGTGGACTCTCCATGCCATAGGAAAGTAATAAACGTACATTGCAAAGTTGTTTTACCATGCATAATTAAAAAATGTTTTTGGAAGTGGATTTGTAATATACTGTAGATAGAGTAGATATGGGTCAAGTTAGAGTTAGAGTTAAAGCTGCTGAAGGGGCATGCAGCCCCAAAATTTATTTTGTGATTTAGAGAGAGCATAAAGTTTAAAAAAAAATCCCAATTTACTTATTTTGTCAAATTTGCTTAGTTCTCATGGCACTCTTTGCTGATGTGATAGCTAGGTCGGTGTCTGCATCACGATATGTACATGGATACAATTCTAGCAAAGCTGCTGCCATATAATGCTTCAGACATGTGGATGCCACTGAGCTTAAAGATTTATGAAACCCAACACTTTTTTCTTCTGTGATTCAGACAGCGAATACAATTTTAAAAAAAGTTTCCAATTTACTTCTATTATCAAATTTGCTTTGTTCCCATGGTATTATTTGTTGAAGAGATATCTATTTAGGTGTCTGGAGCACAATATGTCAGGAAATAGTGCTGCATCTGGTGCTCTTGTATATGGATAAAATTCAAGCAAAAATGCAACAATATAGTGCGTCAGACATGTGTATGCTCGTGAGTTTATGTCCCTGCTTTTCAACAAAAGATATAAAGAGAAAAAGAACATTTTATAATAGAAGTAAAATAGAAATATGTTTAAGAGTGGCTTGGGAGATCAAGGAACCCATGTTTTAAGTAAATAACACTTGTACCTATATTTTATACATTTAATTACTGTGGTCAGATGGACTTTATATGTGTTTAGTTCAACACATAAGGAAATAACACAGACACACTAAAATCCTACCCAGACTGTGATACAAAGCCACTCAGATTTGAAATTAGGGAGCTAGTATATTTTCTGTATATTGTCTCCCTTACAGGATTTGATCGTGCTCATAGTTGGCAAACGTATTCTATGAATACATATTCACAATTGTAACATCATTGAGCATTAAATAAACAGAAATTGCACATACTGAAACTGCAGTAAATACACATGCTGGAAATATATATATATATATATATATATATATTTATTTTTATTATTTTTTTTTAAGCTATTAACACAATGTAATAAGGAAGAAATATTTGTACCATAACTTCACAAACATAATGGATTCTAAAGAAATATAGCACATCAATAATGCAAATGCCCAGATACAATAAGACTTCACATACATATTTCCCAATTATGCAACACACTGCACACATATAACATGTATGACAATAAACAGTGTGTAACTGCACAATTTATATTTCACATAAAACATGCTAACAAAAACATATTGCTGAGACTTTGCTTAAACATATTGATGGTATACAAATATGCATAGCCCTATGTACACACTAACACACTTTACTGGCCAAATATACAATGAACAACACATATGTATTATGTCACTAGAAATAATGCACATACAAACACTACAACTATACAACACAAATGTATGTTAATTTACACACTACAAGAAGATTGCATATATGACACACAGTTTGCAGTAATACAATACTTTATACATAATATGTTATGTTCCTACGTTCACACATACACACAAAGACACACTGCTACATTACAATATAAATCCCCCCGCACACACACACATACACACACACATACATACATACATACACACACACACACATACACACATACACAAACACACACATACACACACACACACATACACACACACCTACACACACACACACATACACAAACACACACATACATACACACACACACACACATACACAAGCACACACATACACAAACACACACATATACACACACACACATACACATACACACACACCTACACACAAACATACACACACACACATACATACATACATACACATACACAAACACACACATACACACACACACACACACACATACATACATACACACACACACACACACACACATACATACATACACATACACAAACACACACATACACACACACCTACATACACAGTGCTACATTACAATAAAAAAATCACACACACTACTAAATAACAATATAAAATCACACACACTACTACATAACAATATAAAATACTAATTGCATGTAAACATGCACAACATAAAACTGCCCACACACAAAAAAACACATTAAATGAGGAACGCCTTCCTACACACAAATAGCGGCAACACGCCCACTCACACTGTGGCAATTCTACCGCATTGCGACAAACAGATACACACAAAGACACAACTAACACAGTATCATTTGTAGAAGTGAGAAAGGGATTTTCTGACAAAATTTAACACTAAATGTAAAGATGGGGTTGAGGTCTTAAAGGCTGGCAGAAGCAAAGGACCAAACCTCTTTAAGTCTCTAAAAATGATTGGTTATAAGAGATTATCTTGAGATCTTTGAGAAAAAATGAGTTAACAAATTTAGGCACTGCAGGTCAATTGATAAAAGAGAGTTAAGAAGGTGATGTGTTTTCAAGAAAGCTGATATAGTCACACTTGAGAAGTCTTTGCCAGAAAAAGGGTTAAAGAACTTAAAGAAGCCTAGACTCTAAGTCTCAGGCCAGAAAATAGTTTACATTGAGATGCTCTGTAGTGTTCTAGAGTGTTAATAAAGAATCAAAAGACTACAATTCTGAAGGGTTAAAGGAACAAAAGGTCTGCTGGTATCTGGGCAATATTGGACAATAAAGTGAAATGAACTGTATGTAGTTCTTTACAGAAGACATAAATAGGTTATGCATTAAATGTTTATGCCAGAAAGGGAGTTAAAGAAGTAGACTTTCTGCACAAAACTGGTAAAAGAACTAAATGTATGATGCAGACAAGAGTTAAAGAAAAAAACAGTACAGGTAAGGGTCTCACAATGAATTCTCTACATTTGCCTAGAGGATGAATGGTTAATGGTGCAATGCTCTGTTGTTTCCTAGGAGGCAAATGATTAAGAGTCAAATATGCTGCAGATCCCTATAAGGAAAAATGTTAATAGTGTAATACTCTGCATTTCCGCTAACAGGAGAAGGGAAAATTACTACTCCATTTTTATTCTTTCTAAACAATAAAGTTAAAGTTATAGACTTACCAAAATTGACTGATTATCCTCCAGGTAAAAAAAGAAATGGGTAACAAAAATATTGAGAGCAAAAAAAATAATCTGATTGGAAAAGATGGTAGAAAACTAAATCAAAAGAAATAAAAGAGGAAGCCAGACATAAAAACATGTGCTAAAATTGGAAAGGGGGATAAAAGATGTCAAGAAAAAGAGAAAGTTAAAGAGAGAATGAGACAGATTAAATTGAATGAACATAAATAAATAAAAATACAATGAAAGGTGATATGAAAGTCAGACACATAAAACTATAAAAAATGTAAGAAAAGAAAGGGAGATAAAAAAAAACAATGAAAATAAAGATATGAAAAGGGGTAGAGAAAAATAAGAAAGTGGGAAATAAATGTATACAAAAGAGCATAGGAAAATTAAACAGTGAAAGGAGAAAGTGAGAAAGATAAGAAGATAAAACAAGAGGAACAAATCCATGTAAAACCAGTTGAGGGAGATGTATATAGACAGACAGACTGATGGACAGATACAGAGAGAGAGAAAAAAAGAGGAAAGGAGGAAGAAATATACAGAGAGAGAAAAAAAGAGGAAAGGAGGAAAATAAATATTGTCAAATTAGGATTGAGGGATTGTGAAGGAAGAAGGGAACAAGTGAGAAGTGAGACAATGAAAGGTATGGTTAGCTAGAGAAAGTGTGGATAAGGCTATGAAAGAAAGAATTAGATAGTGTAGACTAACAGAGGTAAAGACTAGAGAGGGAAAGGTATAAATGCAGAGGGAAATAAATATCTGCAGAGTCTGAAGAGAAGATGAATTATGTGACTCATCCAGTGGAGACTAAAGAGAAGAAGGGTGGGGGAGATAGAATGGGGAGACAAATATAGAGGGAGAGAAAGTCTGAAACTGTAAAATAAAAATCAAGAGTGTAGAAAAGAGGGAGAATGTAATAAAGTAGATCTGAAGAAAGGTTGGGAAAAGAAGAAGAAATATGTGAAGTAGATAGATGCAATAGGGATACTTAAAATCATTATACATTGCATTTTGCTTATTATCATCATATAGCTACACCCCCACCCCTAATATAGACCTTTAAAAGATTACATGCCCCTAATCTGTGCAATGTAATCACCAGCAGAGCACATATCTGCCCTTGCTTTCCTCCCTCAACCCTTGCACTATCTGTCACTTCCAGGCCTGCTTCAGAATTGAAGATATACGCAAATAATGACGTCACTTGCCACTTCTCTTTCCTTCATTTGCAAATGACAATGAATTAGAGAGAATGAAGGGAGGAGGGAGAGGGAGGGAAGAGATTAGTGATTCATCGACATGCTCTCTACATTGTGTGTGTGTGTGTATATATATGTGTGTATGTATCTATATTCTATCTTCTTTCTATTAATCTATATCATTCACTATATATCTAACTAACTAGCTATCTATTACCTATCTATCTATATATCTCTGTCTGTCTATCTATCATCTATCTATCTATCTCTCTCTGTATGTCTGTCTATCTATCATCTATCTATCTATCTATCTATCTATCTATCTATCTCTCTCTCTGTATGTCTGTCTGTCTGTCTATCATCTATCTATCTATCTCTCTCTGTATGTCTGTCTGTCTGTCTATCTATTCTATATCTACTAAACTTATTAGCAAGATGGCTATCATTTACACCTACCTAGCCATGCAATAATTCATGTCTACCTGTTCCTCACATATGTGTGTGTTATTAATGTTACATATGAATTCTTTCTGTTTCAGATGGTGCATGAGAAAATTAAATTATTTGCATTTATGGTACATTTATTTTGTATGTCTGTGTGTAATTACATTTCTGTTGTTATGTCTGCATATTAGTTCATCTCTGTGTGTAAAGTGTTAGATTGAAATAAAGGACAAAGTGAGAGAAAAGCTAAGACCTAATGAATGGGTAGAGAGGAGGGAGTGAGAATATAGAGAATACTTAAATAAAAGACATAAGAGACCATATATAATTTGAAGAGTCTCTAGTTAAAAATGTAAAGCTAAATCAGAAAAAGATGAGGGAGATACGCAGAAATCATAGAATAGAGAAAGAACAGTGATGCCTGTTTCCTAGCAAACAGATAATTATATAGCTGTGCATTAGCTGTGCATTACATGTGTATGGTATGAATTTTGCAAGGGGCAAATACCCATATATCTTGTACTTATGTCTGGTCTACACAGCAGCCAATCAGCAGATTCCTGCAGCCTGGAGTAAATCTGGAACATTCATTCATGATTTTTTTCCTCTTTCTTCCTCGACTCATTCATGTTTTTTCTCCCTTTCTCATTTGTCCCTCCTCCCCTTTATCACTCCCTTCCTTCTCCATTCACTCCAGCCCATTTAAGTTTTGAGCATGCGCAGAAACCTCTCACCAAACCAGAGCTAGTTCTCGATTATTATGAATGAACATTGACGTCAGAGGAGGTGGGACTGGGTGGAAGGGGGGGAGCACGTGACTATGGGTTGGGGGATATTTAAAGCCGAAGCTGCTGTCCCTGGTGCTGAAACTGCACAGAAACAAGAGAGGACGATCAATACTTCAAAGAGAGCCGAGAAACAACCCTTTTCGAGACAGCAAAGAACAAGTGAGACATCTGCATGGGGATAACTGGGGTTGGCTGATGGTGCAATAAGACTTTCAATAAATTATTACAAGTATTCTGTATATTACTGCCTGCATGTTATAGTATATAATGGGATTTGAAAGTAGCATATGATTTTTGTATAAATAGTGATGGTTGTCAATTGGTGAAGTATTGTATTATAATAATAGATTATTTGAACAGACTCAGCATAATGTACAGAGTGTTTATATATATGTATATATCATATATAACTTTATACAACTGCTTCCACACAGAATTAATGTTAGGTGTTTGTGTATTTATAAACCAAATTAAATATTAATGTAAGTGTTGGAACAATATGCAAATGTTGCAGTTTGATTGGTTCTTATTTATATTTATTATTGGAATACGTGCAATAAACAAATAGAATACAGTGAATTAAAACTGAGGCACAACACACACAGCTGAGCTTGCTATCTGATAGCCGTGAAACTTACATAATATTAGCTTGAAGATTTGATGATTGCAGCAGCTCTGTTAACAACTATATATTATTACATTTTAGAATATTTCAAATCCAAAAAATCAATGAGCTGTATGTCACCTGGAATACATTATCCAATAACAATGTACATTCAATAAATTACATTTTACAAATGCTTGTAAATAGATTTTATAACAATTTGCCTAAATCTGCATTTGGTTTGATTGTATGGGGTTGCCCTTGGTAATTACTTTAGGGTAATGGAAGCAGCAGGTATTATGGCAGATTAGTAAGCGCTGCAATGTTATGGTGGATAAAAAATTAAAACTGGGGAGACTTAAGATTCGAGAATTAATGTAAGTCAAAATTTAGTGGAATAAAAAAATCTGAATAAATTATGAGTTTTGCAAAGTGGAATCCATTTAAGAAGAAATTTTAAGTTCTGTAAAGTAAATTGTAAATGCTCTAATCCAATATATATATATATATATATATATATATATATATATATATATATATATATATATATATACATATAAATGATTTTAGGTGCCAAATGAATTTGGCAAAGTATGTTTTCAAAAGAATATATGACAACTAGGGGTGCACATTATTTAATGACAGACAGCATTAAGGAAGGCAATTTACATTTAAAGTATTTGAACATTGCCTCATTTATTGGTAAATTTACAGATAATTATAGGAGTCACATGGGATTATGCAGGGAGTTATATAGTTTAGAGAACGCCAGACAATAGTTTATTATTCAACCAACGTCTCTGTCAGATCAAATAGCTAATTTACTTCTAATGCTAGTGACGTGGGATCCTTAATCAGAACGGAAGAGTTTAAATGTCTCTAATGAAAGAGGGGCTAATGACGCATGAACTGACATATCTTATTATAATTCAAGCATCCAGTCTCCCTCCTCTTCCTGCATACATATCAACACACACACACACACACAATCATGCATAACTTTATTAATCTGTTGTCATAAGGCAAAACTAGAAACTACATATATAAAGTATAGACATATAAATATATATGTACATATCATTAGATGCTGTTTGTTACTACAGGTAAAATCCATGTTAATAGAGGAGACACAAAGAAAGATATTGCAGCTTGTATAAGTGACGACAATGACAAATATTTTGTCTGGAGGTTCCCAATAAATATTTTGTCTGGAGTTATCCCAGGTGAAATGCACTATGTTTATATGATGCAGAATAATGTAATTTGGGGATGGAGAGAAAGCAGGTAATTGCAAATACCAGAGCACAGAGAATTAGTTAATTATTACAGTGGAGATATATTTTAGCATTGAAACATAAAACAGTGCTAGGAAACAAAGACACTATTAGTCCAAAGTCAGTTTATCTAATTCAGACTGAATATGAGTACAGCAAAACCTCTGAGGGACTATTCCCTTCCTCTATTTTCAAAGATTGTAAGAATTAATGGGACTGTTTGCAAGAATTTACTAAGGACAAAACAAGACTATGTCTTGTTAAATTCAAAACAGCTTCACTGTGCCTTATGGAAGTGAAAGTGTTAATCTGAATAACAAGAGAGTGGCTTTAACCCCCCTCCCCTTTATTGCACCAGGGTTTCCCCCATAGATTGTAGGAGGGGAAATCCTTCATACCAAGAAGATGGGTGGGCAGCCTCCCACACACACACTGATTCCTCTGCAGTGTGTGATGCAGCATCTTTATGCATAGGGAGGAGGAGTGGAGAGAGAAGGAAGAGGGGGGGATCTGTATGATCACAGGTTCCTATAGAAACAGGAAGGTTTTGCAGATCCATATATGTGTATCTGTGTGTATATGTGTGTAGGTATTTGTATGTGTGTTAGCAATAAAGCATTATAAATAGAACACAAACGTGTGGGCTTAGCAAGAACTCATACTTAAGATTAAGCGTTAAGAGGATTTTGGTGATGTGTGAGGAAGAAGGAGATTCTTAGGGGAAATCCCACGGTGTCAGACTGCGTTTTGTTTGTGATACTAATATAAGCAGTACACTGGCATTTCAGATAACTGGGAATGTCTTTTATTATAAACATAGTGAGATTCTTATAGAATTTCACCTATAGGATATAAAATCTACAGAATTCTACATAGGGAGGAGGAAAAGATTTGGGAGAAACCTGCAGGATTCCCTTAATGGGAGTCCGTCTCCTCCACCTCCGCACAAACACAAACTATCTGTCCCACAATCCTTCTCTGCCTTTCTTCAAGTCTCTTTTTAGTCTCCCCCGCTCTCACACACCCTAGATAGTGCTGAGATTTTACACATTTCCAAGAAGAGGTTGCTATTAGCAGTAAGCAAATATCTGTGTGGTTCTATAGTGATTTTATTAACCAATAAACATTTTGTCTTTTTTTCTCTCTCTCTCTCCCCTTTTCCCTTTCACATTCTCATTTCTGTCACTGCTTTCTTTCGCTCCTCTTTTTGACCATTTTATCTTTATACATGTGTTTAAATGTTAAAATGTATTACTTTTCTTCATCCTTCTTTATTCCCTTTTGATTTAATTTTCTCTTCCTTATTTCATTGTTATCACTCTTCTTGTCTATCATCTCCATTTGCTCTTTTTTTTATTCTTATTTGTTTTTTGCCTCTGCTTTGTATTATTATTTTTCTTGTCATCTTATTTTTTCTCTCTTTCCCTCTTTGTACTTTAGATATGTTCCAAGCTTCCTCCATCTTTCTCTTCCTTTTCCTCAACATTATCCATGTCCATATTGTACGTTCCTCTCCTTTAGGGGAGGAGCAGAGACATCAAACCATCCATCGAATGTCACATAGTGAACCCACCAATGAACATTTAGAGCAGAAGGAGGTTCCACTACTTTCCCAAAGTGAATATAAGAAGGCAGATACGGCACAGGAGAGAGATGCACCACTGCTACACCCTCCAGCTGCAGAAGATCAGGGGGATGAGCTATTCAAAGACATCAGCCCTAAAGCCCTTGCTGCTGTACTCCTACAGGCACTAAATGTAGATGGAGGAAAGCAGTCCCCTCCACCATTAAGTGAAAGAAAACTTACTGAAGAAAACCAATCAATAAAAGATGATAAAGAAGATGATGATATGACAGAAAGAGTAAATAGCTGGACACGGAGCTCTGAGAAGGAAGGAGAGGTGAGAGAAGATGAAAAGATGGTGGAAGAGGAAGACCTAGATAGTGTTAAGTCTTTGCTAAAGGAGCTGGAGGGTTTTGAAACTCCCCCTAAAAGAGAAAAAGAACCGCCTCAAGATTCTAGCTCTGACAATAATGACTTAGAAGTCTTGAGAGAGCTTTTGGGACTTGAAGAACAAAGGGAGGAGGAGAAAAGGAGTGCCCAAAAAACAGACCCCAAAACACCTAAACAGTTGGAGGGAGAGGAAGAGGGTGAGAAGCTAGCAGAGGTGGCACAAGATATGCTACTTCAGTATCTACTGAATGGAGGAGAGAATGTGGAAGACCAAGATGAGGATGAAAAAGAAAAAGAGGGAGAGGCTGAGGAGGTAGAAGATTACCTAGGTTCAGATTTTGTGGGTGGACAAAGACCCTTATTTGAGGATGAAGAGGAAGAAAATGTTCAGGAAAAGAGGTCAAAAGAAGATGATGGAGAAGAAGTTGACCCACAAACTATTGATAAACTGATTGAGCTGTCCAGCCGATTGCACCTCCCAGCAGATGATGTAGTTGATATAATAAGTGACGTAGAAAAGAGAAAGAGGAGGAAGATGAAGAAGAAAAAGGCAAGAGATGAAATCCCAAGTAGAAAAGAAAGAACTAGAACCCCTCCACAATCCTGGCCAGAACCTCCCAAACCCAAACCTGCCTATTACTCCAGGAGGAGACTAGAGAAAGAACAGTCCTGGAACAAAGTGCCAGACATAGACTGGAATAAAGCGTCTGGGCCATCTTGGAATAAAATAGATCCAACCTGGAATAAAGTGTCAGAGCCCAGTTGGAATAAGATTCAACAGCCAAGCTGGAATAAGGTTAAAAAACCAAGCTGGAATAAGGTGCAACAGCCAACATGGAACAAAGTGCAACAGTCAAATTGGAATAGTGTATATGAGCCAACACCCCGCAGATACCGCACTCGTCCAGCAACATTCCCTAATTATATTAGGCCAAGAGCATTCCAAACTCTTCCTCGATACTATTACAAGCCTCCATCCCCACAGAGAAATGATTATTTTGATGAAGAGCAGGACAGGCAGGAGGAGATGGAGAACTATATTGAAAGGATTCTGCTTACCCATCCTGAGGTCTTCCAGTGATGTGCCCTGATCCCTAAACCAAACAAAAACAAGTAATCCCAGTGACAAAACACACAAATATTCCATTCAACTCAGCTGAATAATACAAATTTATCTGTAAGAAATCAGCTGGACAAGCTTCATTCAAATGAACTCAGCCCAGAAAATCATATCCATTTAAAACAAGAAACATTGAATATATATATATGTAAATGTATATGTAGGAAGCTCTGCATCTGAGTGACTGAAAGTGTCTGTGTAATGTATTAACCTGACATATTCTGGGCAATTTAAAAATGGCAGACATTATCCTTGGTTGATCATGCAAACCAGTATTCTATGAAACCCTAAAAAAAGACTGTTTATAAATATAACAAAGTGAGGCATTATATATAAATCCACAGCATATGATGTAGTATTCCAGGGATTCAAAATGACTGGCTTATTTGGAAATAAAGCCTTAATTGTATTAGCAAGAAGAAAAAAATGAAAAACCCCAGTGTTTTTTCATTCATAAACAGATTGTGATTCAAATCCCAGGGTTTTAACTCTTTATGCCAGAACATTCCTATAAGAGGTAGATAATCCTAAATATTTGGAGATCCTATTTATGTTATGAACGACATGGACATAAGATAAGCCTATCTTTAAAATGAATCAATTAGATAGCTCCAACCCCACTTATTATTAAGGATTTTACCACTACAGAAAGCAAGTTTTTTTTTTTGAGAATATGAATAATTGCACTAAATATGGGGAACGGTAGGGTATCCCCATTCCTGAAATGTATTTCACATTTTATCTAAAGTATCAGTAGTTTATATCTCTTCATGATGGTTTAAAAAAAACGAAAAAAAAAACAAAAAAACAGAAATTCCGTTAGGGATAGAGAGTAGGAGTCTCTCTTTAAATTGAGCACAATATTTTTTTATAAAAAACCCTCTGTATTTACCAAAATATAGCAAACCAATGAAGACATTTTAAGAGTATCTGCCAGGTCCTGCCTGAGCCCGCTTCCCTAGTTTAGCTCTGGTTGCATGTTCCCCTTAGTATCCTTCCAATGTCTTGGCTGCTGTGGCCTTTTCTGTGATAATGTCTGTGTTATCTTGCTAATAAAGAGCTTTCTCTCCTCTCTTGTTTGTACATATCACATAAATACTTTTTGCTAAGGAAATAAAGCTGACTATTTTATTATGAGTTATGTTTGTTATTTAGCCCTAAACATGATTGAAGGCCCAGTGGGTTTATTAATAAAAAAATGGGGGTGGGCAATACTGTAAAATACACTGAAGGCAATCAGTGACACAGACAAAAGATGGTTATTTTTCATAAAGAATTTTCATAGCATTACACAAAAAGGAATAGAATACGTGGTTTAAGAAAATAAATCACCTATACTGTTAAAGTGGTAAAGTATGACATACACAGCATATACTTATCTGCAACTGACACAGTGAAAAGGCTTTGAGTATTCTTCCTATCCTATAGTGACACAGTAAACAGATATAAAGGAGCTATCACTCTGCCCTTCTTAGTTCATGGTGTCCACATGGATGGCAGTCAGTAGGTCTCTAGCTCAGACAAAATTGAGCTGAGGGCTTATTCTTTTTGCTTTGTGGTGATAAAATAAACTAATGCAAAATAAGGTAGTCGTGCATCTGAAATCATTAGTGACACTTTCAAAAACAAAAGGGACAGTGAGTCAAATAGGGTGACAAAGACAGAGACGTACAAGTGTTAATATGTGTTCCTTCTACGCACACCAAAGAAACATTACTATTTTCATACAAGGGATAATAGAATAATAATTGTATGTCTTAGCCATAGACGATACAAAAGCAAACTTGCGCTTAACACTGTTGATTTGAATGCTTCACTAACACCACAATCAGATTGCAGTTCTGAACACAAAACATCATATACTATACACATTCCTTACAAGCTTTGGGCATACAGAGTGCTCAGTTTTAATATAAATTATATATACATACAGGCTACCTTTTGAGTGTAGTGTCAAGTAGTATCATAAACAAATTCAATTTATACATGCACAGCTTCATATATTATTGCTGCATAGCGTAACACAGCATACAATACCAGTACTATAGTAATTATACCTCTGTACAAAAACATAGGGCCTTATGATGTAATCTCAAAACAGCGCAAAAGGCGAGGCAGGGGATATTAAAAAATAAGAGCATCCGTTTATTGAAAAAAAAAGTAAAATGACAACAGTCAAAAAACGTTAATGAGTACAAAAGAACCGGTATAGCAGAGGTCTTACATGTTTTTAGCTTACGCCTTCCTCATAGACCGTGCTATACCGGTCATTGACGGCAGCTTAAGTACTTTATAAGTTACAACACACCTGTTACATTTCTCTCGTAACCATCTGGATCTTAAAGGGATATAGCTCTATTGCATACAAATTCTAATATACACAAACTTTGTTTGCTCACAAACAAAGCTCAACAAGTACATAATAGATATGCAATAAATAACTATTACAGTTTGTAGGTGTATCAATATAGTAAAAAAAGTGGAACGTAATATATATATTTATTTATTTTTTTAATAATTTTTTTATTGAGGTTTTTGCATAACAAACATAAAACACAATACACCTTTTTGTAAAAAAAACGAGATACAGACAAAATTCACTGAAACATTTCGGCTGCTATATAATACATTGGTGAAAGGCTAATGAAACCTCGATTTTTCAATAATATATCATGTATGACTGACCATTTAGGAACATAGTTTTAGGCCCCATGGACCAAAAGTATAGAAAATAAAAGATAACTGATGGTCAGAAGTCTAGCTCTTTAGGAGCTTCGAAAGGAGCGTGAATGCGTACGTAGAAAAGGGGGAAGGGGGAGATTCAGCAGGTAAGCACAGCTATATATATGAGGGAAAGGATGGAGGACGGAGCCATATATATATGAAAGTATTTTAGGGAACTTGGTGGGGACTCTTAGTCTTGCCAGTGAAGTAATATAGATGGGCTATGAGGCTGGGTAATCTATCTATTAATTATTATCCATGTATAAGCATATTGGGGGTATACAAAAGGATATTTTAATATTGAGCATGAAGGTTAAACAATCTATTGGTAATCACATAATATATATTGTACTAGCTCCTTAACTTGGATGAGAAAGAGGGCTATGGCAAGATGAGTGTTTTATAATTAGAGGGGGATAAAGTGGGGAGTAGGCCATAGGATTGCGATAGCATATGTTAGGATTGGATATCAATGTTATGTAGTAGCTAAAATCATATCAGCAACTAAATTAATATTAGGTTGAATACAGATAGATCATATGTTAGCTAGAACTCACAAAAAGTCTGGATGACGAGACTCTAGAATTATGCTCTCCTCTAGATGTCTTTTTCAAGCATTACTCATCTCACCACTAAAGAAATCTCTACTAACAATAGCATGTGGCATATGCATAGCGATTGGAAGCCTCTGCTTAACTGATATAAACCTTCTGCAAGTAAATAACACGTTATGTATTTAACAACATGTAACCCATAGTTAATATCAGGCATAGTACATAGTATAAGTGTATTAGTTAGGTCCATATAGTGAATAAGCATATTACAGGATTACCCTGCTTAAAATGAGTAGCATAAGGAATAAACTAATGTTATACATGGGAGAATAAGTAACAGTTAAAATACAGCAATAGAGGCTAAGACCATGTCTAACATATGTAACCTAGAGAGCTATTGAGCCTGACAGTGATAGGGCAATGCCATATGTCCTGAGTTTTAGTCAATGCTTAAATATCTCTGTACTATTAACATTACTATGATCCCTACTAAACTGTGGGATGTTAAAGTGTGAAACTAAAAGCATTGAATAGATGCATAAAAGAGTTACTAGCATGATAGTTAGCTTCAACTAAACCACACATGAGCTACTTCTAACATGTAAGTGACTAGAAGACTACATCTCCACATAGAGAGGTATAATACATATCTCTCATATCTGCAGTACTCAGACCTTGGTAAATTTAAATACAATCTGTAGGTACAGTGGTTGTCATAGGGTACTGCAGATATATATATCAATAATAATACAAACAGTCCCACTAATGATAAGGAGCCCCCTTACACACAAAACAGTATATAAGAATAATATAAACATATATAGGAGCATGTTATTTTTGCTGCAGCACAGAGTGACTATGGACCTGTTTATAAACCAGCTAATTTGTCAAGCACGTGGTCATTTGGAATCTAAGACATGTAATTGAACATATTACAAATATAATCTAACTTAATCACTCCCCAGCAGGGGTAGTTAGGTTCATAGCGAGTGGACATTTAAACTAAAATGCTTATCAAAGAGACAGCTAAGGTAGCAAGCAACTTAACCATATATTTTCTATAATGTGATACAGCAGGCATCCTAAAAAAACTAATAACAAGGAGAGTTAATATTGAACCAGGCTGCTTGCTGGGCTAACGAGGGAAGAAAGGTCACCTGTAATGTAGAGCATTATCACAAATTAACCCCTCAATCCAAGATTTTCAAGCTTATGGGCCGCTATTAGGATATAATAGATCAAATAGATCAAAAATGGAGGGCAGTATCCTAGTGATAACATGGCTCTAGTGATAGATCAGTATTGCAGAGCATCAAGCGTTTGTGAATGCCATCTCTTAGTAAGTTCCTGGATGAAGACAGTGAAAACCAATAATGCTGAATTAGTAACTATCACTATATTTGTAGTAACAAGTGTGCAGAGCAGAAGGGTAATACAAAAACAACGGTCCAACAGTTCACTACCATCAGTCTTGTTCCTTTTGTAACGGGCAGTGCCCTCTTCTGCTATAGGAATAAGCCTTAGGTGAGACTTCAACCAATACCTCTTATAAGCCGAGGAGTCGCGGGGCCAAACTGAGAAACTTTTGTGTCACAAATCATGAACGCAGATCTAAATTCAAAGTCTGCGTCCCATCTGGCCCTCACTGTGTCGGTCTGATGCAATAGAGGGTGATAATCTGCAGCCATAACATGAGCGCAGGGAGCGACCATGAGAAACCGATCTGACCTCATGTTTGATACAGCTCTGATTGCTTTCATGCACCAACCAGAGTCCTGTGTTTCTGTGGGGGATGTGTGGGTGATGTAGGGCTGGATCAGCTGTGGACCATCTAGCGGCTTTAACACCCAAATGGGTTGACCAGCATCCAAAGATTTTGCCTTCCATTCTGCAGCAGCGAGATGGGTCTTGCTCTCACACCTCCCCCAGCTCTCAGTAATACTGACCGCAGTCTCTTTTTCTAGAACACACATTACCGGAGAAGCGGAACTATCACATCTGACCTCGGAGGACTCCTCCTGCATCTGTAACCTGGCCACTTCACTGCCGCAGAACACAGAGGGCTCGACAAATGTTATGCTTGCCTGAAAGTCGCCATCCTTAGTAATGGATGCGTGATCACATGCGCCAAAACACTCGGAGATCTGCCGTGAAAGCTGGGTGAAATGGTCATCCATTTTATTACTTAGGTCTTCTATTAGTTGAATTAGTGTAGCCTCCATGTCTCACTATAAAAACACTGTAATGGTTGATAAAAGGGGGAGGCTGGGAATGCTTTAATAACTTTGCGGATACTTCTTAGCGTATCTGCTGTAGATCTGCACCATGCGGCTTCGGTCTGTAATCTGGATAGGCCCTGAATAGTTACGCCAGTTTCGAGGGAAATTCTCATCTGCAGCCTCTTTATCTTCTCTCTGAATGTGGCCAGTAGCTGATGATGATGTTAAATATGTTTTAAGACATCACACCCAGCATTTTGTCACTTTTTAGTATATTCTTAGTACGGAGCTCTAGCATTCTGCGGCCATACTCCTCTGTAGCTGGCTCCGCCCCCGAATGTAATATATTTTAATTACAGAACCGTACATATATAATAAATTGTTATTCAAAATGGTGTTAGAATGGAGATGAAACTATAGCTTGGAAAATGGCAGATATGGTAAGGTAATATGTCCTCATATAAAAACAGCTAACACAATGTAGCATAAACATCAGTTTATAAAGAAGACAAAAAATAATTGCCAAAATTTTCCAGTGTTATATAATACAAAACATTTTGCTAAATGCTAGTTTAACGTCTCCTAATCCAAAATCAAAAGAAAAACAGTACAAGCAGTATGTGTATAAGTGTGTGCACTCTCATATGTGTGGGGACATAGTTGACTAACTAAATACATAGTTCAACCTGAAATGAGGGAACAATTGTCATAAGCTAGATAAAAATAAAAGTCACCTTCATATGTAAAAGCACATGCATGAACATACATATGTTCCCTATCTAATACAAAATATTAGCTTAAATAGAATATAATTAAATATTTACAAAACCTCATCTGTAATAATGATTATATAAAGAACAAGATATACAAATGCAATAGAGAGTTCAGGTTATCTTTACTAAAAATCAACAACATTTAAGAGAAAAATAAACTAAATCATATTATGAGGTTCTGAGAAAAAAACCTTCACAAACTCTATATAATTTATGATATCCGAAATAAACTGGAATTATGGAAAGTTATCTCCAGCAATTAATGAGATCGGTCTGTATATTAAGACCATCAGGTGACCTGGATTTGAGTTTGAATATCTAAAAGGCCTCTCTGGTTCTTAATAATTTGTCTTTATCCCCTCCTCTCCATGGCATTCTCACTTGTTCAGTCACTTGCCACTTAAGATATTCTGTAATCCCAGCATGTGCATTTTTAAAGTGAAGTGCTACCTGGGAGTCAGGCGAATCTGATTTTACATTCCTGAGGTGCTCCTTAATCCTATCCCTGGCCCCCCTTGTGGTGAGTCCAACATATTGTATTTTACAATTGGTACATGTGACCTGATAAATTACATATGTGGAACGGCAGTTGGTACATGCATCAATGGAAAAAATCCTTTGTGTCACTGCTGACTGGAATTGTTTGCCCACTAGAGTAAAGGCACATGCCTTACAACTGTCATAACCACATCTGTAATGGCCTTTGCATTGGAGCCAACTACTCCCCTGTCCTTTCTTGTTTTTTATCTCACTGGGGGCCAGGATGTTACCTATTGGCTTATTTCTCCTTGATACACATTTGCACCCTTTTTGAACCCAGGGGTAAAGATCCTGGTCCCCCGTAAGATAGGAAAACATTTCTTGATTATTTTGGTTATGTTGTCAAATTGGTTACTGTAGTCAGTCACAAATATTGGTGTATTGTTAAAGTTATCTTTATTTGTATTTTTATTCCTGGACAGCAATACACTTCTGTTAAGTTTGTCAACTTCCTGAGAAGCCCTATCAATATCAGAAAAAACTCTTTTCCGAAAGCGTTCTCTGAAGATTGCTGACTGCTCACAGTATTCCATTTCTGTTGAGCAGTTCCTCTTGAGCCTCATGTATTCTCCTTTTAGCATCCCAAAATGTGTGTGCTTGGGATGCATGCTCCTGGAATGCAATAAGCTGTTTCCAGCTATAGGTTTCCTGTGTAATGTGGTTTATATGTTATTGCATCATGCTATGGATTTTTATGGATTTTTTGAAAAGAGAAAACTCTTATCCGGCGGAAGTGAGACAGTTTGTGCTGGATGTGGTGGCTTTCCTACTTACCCACAACTACCCACTGAATATTATTTGCAATGCCGGGGTATGGCAATGGGGGCTAAATTCACC
The DNA here is from genome assembly GCF_027579735.1 of Bombina bombina. Taxonomy (NCBI): domain Eukaryota; kingdom Metazoa; phylum Chordata; class Amphibia; order Anura; family Bombinatoridae; genus Bombina; species Bombina bombina. Next base: position 847,640,413 of record NC_069504.1, on the reverse strand, counting down.
CCCTCTTATGCAAATTTATTTGTGGGGTGGTGGGAGCTCCAGTAAATTTACAATCTTGACAATCCATTTGGCTCAGATAAATTACTATACATAAGATTCATTGATGATCTGATTTTCATAGTTAAGGAACCTTTTTTCTTTTGAACAGTTTATGGCAAATACATTGTAATGATGTTAATCTTAAATTTATTGGAGAATTGAGAGCGGAGAAGGTGACTTTCTTAGATTTACAACCAGGACCGTCTTTAACACAGGGCAAAAGGGGCAGTTGCCCTGGGCCCAGTCTCTGTTGAGGGGCCCAAGAGTCCTAAAAAAAAAAAAATTTTTTTTTTTTATGGTTCATACCAGACTGCTGATGTGGACATGGGGAACACACACATTCAGTCCTAATACTGTCACAGTCAAAAGTACTCTGCTTATATTTTTTTTTAAAACTGTGCCAGACCGTGCCGGTGTCATGTGACATGCCAAGCTAGTGCCATGTGTTGTTTTAGATGTGCACTGTGCAGCACTGAATGCAAAGCCCTAACTCGGCATCCAGCCATTTCCCACTGCATCAGAAAAGGTCCTACTGGGGTTACCACTGTTACCAGGTAACTGCTCTGGTGGTGGGGATTGTTTCTGGGTAGGGCTGACTGTAGGCGCATGCAGCAGAAAGCTGGAGCGGCAGGCACGTGAGGATTTGAGCATCTGTGCAGCTGCATACACTGCTCTCTTCAGTCTTGAGGCTGTGTGACTCATCTCACACTGTATCCATGCAGCCTTGGACAGACAGCATCCAGTCTACTGGTCCCCTTAGCCCTGCTCTTTCTGCTGTGGCCCTAAGATCAACTAACTGAAGTTTGTTAGGGGAATAGTGCTTTGTAGAAAGGTGTCAGTGGGAAGAATAAGTGAGTGCACACACGCCCCTCCCCATGCAGCATTGTCTAGTTCAGGGTGAGAGGGAACTTGTTCCTAGCAAAGAAGCGACATGTGCTGGTGTGGCTGATGTATAGCGTCATGCTGATACTTCACACATTAATGTAAGGTTTATTTTTATAGTTTTTATTTTCTCTCTGTCTCAGATTTTACAGCTTCCCATAGTAGTTCTGCTGTTCCAGTCAGTAAACTTATATTTGTCTGCACCTCCATGCTTCCTCCTTTACCTTGCTTTGCTCCTGTTGGCTGCCCTAAATCTCTTTAACCAGCTAACCTCACACCAGAATCACATTCAAAAGAATATTAAATGAATCCACAGTGGAGGAATTTATATATTTATTTACTTATTAGTACTGCTTAGGTCCAGTTTCACATATTGCATTTTTTTTTTTTAAATGATTAGCCCAGCAGTGGATGATCCACCGCTGGGCTAATAATAATAAAAAAAATTGATTTAGTTGTTTTTTGGGATGTTGGGGTGGAGAGCAAAATTGCATGGGGTGGGGGGGGGGGGCAAGAAAATTTTTGCCCAGGGTCCAATCAATATTAAAGACGGCCCTGTTTACAACTATGCTGATATATCCTCAAGGAAACAGCAGCAGGTAATTCGATCTTGCATGCAAACTCGTGTCATCCTAGGCATTTAGTGAGATTTTTCCCTAGAAGTCAGTTTAGGAGACTACAACATAAAGCAAGCACATTGCAGAGTTATGAACAGGAAGGTAGAGATCTAATACATAGATTGAGTACTAGAGGCTATGAAAATAAATCGTTAGTAGCTACGATTGAGGAAATTAAAAAATGGAAAACACAAAAAAGTCTTAACAAAAACAGTAAGGGTAAAGCATTCTCTCATGATGCCATTGTGTTTTCCACTGCATACTCATTACACTTTGATAGACTTTGGAAGATAATTTGGAAGCACTAAGATATTTTAAAGGGTGATGTAGCTTTAGCACCAATTGTTGACAAATGCAAATTTGTAGCTACACCTCCAACATAAGCTTCCAAATTATCTCCAAGTCAGATATGTTCTAATATGGGCAATAATTCTAACTGGCTTTTTAGCTTTGGTAATCATAGATCTCATCTTACTAACTGCCTGACATGCAAAGTGATGGAGTTTACAGATAGCTTTCAGAGTCATGTAACTAAAGAATCTTTTAAAATTACTTTCCATGCTACTTATTTAAAGGGACACTAAACCCAAATTTTTTCTTTCATGATTCAGATAGAGCATGCAATTTTAAGCAACTTTCTAATTTACTCCTATTATCAATTTTCTTCGTTCTCTTGCAATCTTTATTTGAAAAAGAAGGCATCTAAACCTTGTTTTGGGGTTCAGAACTCTGGATAGCACTTTTTATTGGTGGATGAATTTATCCACCAATCAGCAAAAACAACCCAGGTTATTCACCAAAAATGGGCCAGCATCTAAACTTACATTCTTGCATTTCAAATAAAGATACAAAGAGAATTAAGAAAATTTGATAATAGGCGTAAATTAGAAAGTTGCTTAAAATTGCATGCTCTATCTGAATCATGAAAGAAAAAATTTGGGTTCAGTGTCCCTTTAACTGAATTTATTGTTTATCTTCTGGATTGTACAATATGTGGGACAATCGTCTAGGGCCTTAAGATCCCATACTAGAGAACATCTTAGGAAAATTAAGAATTTTAACAAAAATTCAGCAGTCGCCAAACACTTTAATAATGTCCACGTCATGAATACACCTAAGTTTAAGATTAAAATCATAGATTTGGTCAAGGTTCCACCAAGGGGTGGAGAAAAATATAAAATTTTGAACAAAAAAATAATTATTTTGGATAAATAAATTAAAAACTAAGGTCCCTCTGGGTATGAATCAGGAATGGGACATGTGTTATTATGTAGACTGAATTGATTATGTGTCATTGTTATATGTAACAATTTGGTTTTTAGTTTCAGCCATCTTTTGGAAATTGATTGGCAGTAAAAAAAACTATAAATAAATAAATTATTATGCCAAATTATGTACATTCTAAGATTTAAATTTAATGAGATAGTTACATTATTTATCAGTCATTGCTACATCATTACACATGTTTGCAATGGTAATGGCTGTGGATTTATTTCCAATTTTTATTATTGTATGATATACTGTAACTGGATATTATTAATATGCCCGCGGTATATTAAGATAATCTAGCGCAATTTTGTTGCCATTAGCAGATTTTGTTTTGCTTCTGTTTTGTTTTTATTTTTTCCTAGATGTAGCCGGTTTCCATGTGAATTATTATGTGATGTTAACAGAGTGTTAACATACCTGTATGTTAACACCATAAATCAAATTATACGTGTTGGAATATGATTGGAGGAATTTTAGGAGATAAATAAACTTATCTCAATCTTAGTCATGAAGTAAGTGAAACTTCAGATGTGAAAGAAGGCTTTTAAGGCTTTTAGTCCCAGAGTCTTTTTCAGCATATGTGGCTGTTTCAGCAGGCAAAAATCAACTCTTTCAAATATCAAAATAAAGACAAAGGGAGAATTTGTAACCAATTTAATACACTCCAGCAGGTAACATGGATATAGGGAACACATTAAAGGGGATAAAAATAAAGTACACTGTCCCTTTAAAGGGTTGGTGGACCTTATGCTCTATTAACCTAGGCCTAACTCTTTTATGTCTGTTCCCACAATATTTAAACAGCGGTAGATATACTAGCTTCTTACTTGCATTAATCTGTCTCTTATTTATAGGGCTGTCGTAATGACATCTTGAATTAGGGCATTTATGAGAAATATAGTACGTATATATATGGGATCAGAAGACTTTCTGATGTCAGTTGTGATATTCTACTTATTTTAAACATTTTCCAGGTTTACCTAGCCTTAAAATACTCTCTTTTGTGACTCTGACCATAAACCATTGAGGGCCAACTTCCTAACACATGGGGCTGATCAACATTTTAGAAACCTTAAAGGGACATACAACCCACATTTTTTATTTCATGATTCAGATAGAGAATACAATTTTAAATAACATTCCAGATAATAGAAGTAAATTGGATTGCTGTCCGCCTGTTGTGATGTCAAGCAGATAAATCGAGCTTATAGAGTGCTAAAGACACGTGCACATTGCTAAGATCTTATGAGGCTAGCTAGAACAAACCAAATTTGATAACAGAAGTATATAGGGAAGTTGTTAAAATGGTATGTTCTATCTAAACCATGAAAGTTTAATTTTGACTTTACTGTCCCTTTAAACTTATACAACTGTTATGCTGTCTAGGTTAGTTTACAAAAAAATGTCTGAGCCACTCCAATCTAAAGCTCCCCCTACAGGTTACTTGTATAATGTTACTACGCTTCTTTCCTCTATTTATGTCACAGTTTCTCTACAAAACAACTGAAAACTAGTGATGAGCGAATGTTTCTAAAAATTCGAAATTTAAAACGAATTTTGATACATTCGTTCGTTAGAATCGAATTTCGAATGTTTATATAACATTCTAACATACTATTTTTCAATTTTCGTTTTCGAATTTTTCAATAACATTCGAAAATATTCGTTTGAATAATAGAGTGTTTAGCTATGTATTTTATATCACATTCAATTTCGAAATGTAAAATTTCGAAAATGTTTCTAGCCTACAACTGTGTTGTATAAATGTAATATTCGAATTTACATGGTACATTCGAATTTAAATGTCACATTCAAATTCAAAATAGTATTTCTAGTCTACAATTGTGTTTTATAAATGTAACATTTGATTTTGAATGTCACATTCGAAAACTGTAAATAACATTCGATAATAGAATTTTTATGAATATTCATTCTTATCAACATTCAATTATGTAAATCGAATTTCTACAATAGCATTCGTTCTAACATTCGAATATAAACACATTTGCCCATCCCTACTGAAAACACCCCAGCCCTGCCCAGCAACATCTAAAATCCACCCAGAACACTTTAACTTCACATCGATTGGCCCAATCCTCAGACCACTTGCACCTACATAGGCTTACAATTGTGAGTATGTTTTTACTATAAGTCTATGACTATGAGTCCTCTAACAGCTTCCTAGGAACATGAATAGAAACCATAAACATCAATCATATATGTCTATCAGCTCAGAATAAAGCTTACCAAAAAATAGAAAAGGCTGTATTTAGTACTCAAAACAAATCAAGTTCAATATTGAATATGTAAGACATATAGTGAAGCTGATTTCATCTGCAATGGAAAAATACCCATGTATTAGTGATTTATTTACGCTAGAATTCCCCAGGGGCTTACATTACCTTTTCAATCTTAATACACTCTACTTGACATAGAAATTTATAAAATATCTTTGAAGACAGAGGGCCAAGAGGCATTCATGGAAGAACAGGTGATGAGATAATATGGCTTTTCAAACTGCAGCTATAGTTAATTAGTCTAAATTAACTATACTATTAAATTGTCTTTATGTGTTCTCTGCTTCATTCTTCAAAATATTAATCTTCTTTATCTAGTCATTTATCAGAAGTGATTATGCATGCGTCACTTACAGAAGGGATGGCAGGAATATTCCTTTATACAGTATCTTTTATATTTAACATACACTGGAATAGTTACAGCCGAATTTAATCTTCATAATGCATCAAACAAATGAAATTCTTTACCGAAAGACAAAGTACAGAGAACAAGAATTTTATTTTTAAATATACTCAGATATTTCTAAGCTAAATTGGTTAAATGGAATAATGAACTTTTCTATACCAATTTTATAAACTGTGGAACCAGTTTGAATCCATGGCAGCTGGTGATGTTATATACATATGCATGAAAGCACACACACACACATATGCACACATAAGCATGCATACACAAATATATATATATATATATATATATATATATATATATATATATATTAATATACACACACAGTGTTGTATTTAGGTTTTGTGCTGCACTAGCAACTCAAAATTCTGCTGCCCCAGCCTCCCCAGGTTTTAGTCCTTTTTTAGCCGTAAAATATTTTTTGGTCATTGTGTAAGAAGACGCCGGTTGTTTTTATTTTTCATGGCATTTCAAAAGTAAATGAAAGGAGAGGAGGGAAAAAAAGGGAAAGAAGGAAAAGAGGGAGAGAAGAAAAGGAGAGGGGGAGGAGCATCATAATAATGAAGAATGACGACAGACTGAATGAAAATATTAATAAACCATTCCAAAGAGTAAAGCTTATAGTATAAATAGTGTGGCATTGTGCAAAAACAAAATTTATGTTTACCTGATAAATTAATTTATTTCATGGTGGTGAGAGTCCACAATCCATTAACCTGGAAATGACTCTTCCAGGCCACTAGGAGGAGGCAAAGATTCCCAAACCCCTCCCACCTTACTGGTAACTAGTCTGATGTATAGCCAAGCAAGAAAGGTAGGTAAAGAAATAAGAGCAAAATAATAGGATCAGGGGGAAAAAATGTGCAAAAGATAAACAAACCATCACCAGAAAATAACAGGGTGGGGTCTTGTGGACTCTTACCACCATTGCAAAAATGTATGAGGGAATCATAAATTTAAAGAGCAATGAACAGGCTGTGTGCAAGCAAGCAGATAGATGACCTGCCAGTTGCATCAGACAAGTATATTTTTTATATATATTAGGTGTGGTAAGCCTGTATATGCCAATTACCCATGCAAGTGGGATGGGAGCCATCAGGAATGTACTTGCATTGAACAGTAGGTACACAGTACACCAGCTAGCCTTAATTCTGGAACTGTTGGAGATCGTTCTCTATTATAACTATTTTTTGTTGCAGGATAACTTTTATTTGCAGAATCAGGGTACAGCTATGGGGTCCAATGCCTCTCCTACCTATGTCAATAGTTTTATGAATCCATTTGAGGAAAAATATGTATTTTAAAATTAGTTATTTTATTATATGTCGCCACTTGGTGGCGCTATATAGACAATATATTTGGCATTCAAAGGGGTGACATTGGATCCCTATATGATCTTGTACAGATTCTGAATGAGGCTTTTCACCCATAGTAACTTTACACACACATGGAGTGAAACTTCTGTGGTATTCTTAGATAAAAGGGTATATAAAGAGAATGGCCTTATGAAAACTGACCTGTTCACAAAGGAGACAGATTGAAACAGCGTGTTGTACTTTACTAGTGCACATCCTGCATCTTTATTAAATATCTTTTTTTTTAGTCAGTTGCTATGTTTTAAGAAGGATAGTACAAGATGAGGCATTAGTTCCAATGCGGTTACAGGAAACTGGCCAACGATTTGTTGACAAAGGGTATCCTGTGATGGTAATTCAAGAAGCTATTAAGAAGGTCCATAAAATTTAAGGAGTTGAGGTATTGCAACAGAAAAGAGGGAATGAGGAAAGAATAGTTTTTGTAACTAAATTCAATAGGTTGAATCCAAAAATAAGTATTTGTACATACTGAGAGAGTGTCACCCTAATATATAGGCTTTAATTAAAATAAATAAAAAACACTTAAAGCATATACCAGGTCTGCAAATATTAAAGATAAATTGGCTATGGCAGATATAAGGAGTAGTAAAGGTGATAGCACATCTCATATTACATCTAGGAGGAATGGGTGTTATCCATGTTTAAATTGCTCTATCTGGAACAGCATGATCAAATGTGATCATTTTTTACATCCACAGAGAGGCCAAATATGTGCTTGTTTTTTTTACATGCAACACAAGTTATGTGGTATATTTCATAAAATGTCCACGTAGGGTCATTTATATAGGGTATACTACACGTATAGCAAAAAAGATGTGAGAAGCACTCGAGTATCAGCAAGTAAAATAATTTATTGGACAGTTCCAAAAATCACATAAATGTATCGTGAGGAGTGAATACTCCTGGGTAAAAAGCAGAGCAAAGTGTACAAAAAGGTGAGTGCAGGGGCACTAGAACAAACGGCTTACGCGTTTCGACCTAAGCCTTACTCATAGCCATATTAAAACAGTGTAACAAACAAACGTGTTATCAAACCTTGCACACTTAGGATTGGCCAGCCATTAGAGAGGTGGTTACCGGGCGGCCAATTGGTGCAAGGGCAAGGTTTGATAACACGTTTGTTTGTTACACTGTTTTAATATGGCTATGAGTAAGGCTTAGGCCGAAACGCGTAAGCTGTTTGTTCTAGTGCCCCTGCACTCACCTTTTTGTACACTTTGCTCTGCTTTTTACCCAGGAGTATTAACTCCTTACAATACGTTTATGTGATTTTTGGAACTGTCCAATAAATTATTTTACTTGCTGATACTCGAGTGCTTCTCACATCTTTTTTGCTCTATGTACTTTTATGGCCTGAGTGAGCACGGAGGTTCAATCAAGTGGCTGCAGGGTGGCTAATCAACTAACAGATCATTTGGGTTGAGACTGAAGGCCGCTGTTCTCCGTGGGATGTGGACGACTAACGAAAAGGATACATTCACAGGTCGGATATCCTGGTAGGTGGCCTGTTTGCATCGCAAGGTATGTGCGCTACAGCGAATGGAGAACTGTGTTACGCTGCTTATTTGCAATATACAGCTAGCTTGAATGTGAAGGTTTGTGTAACCGGAAGGTCTGTTCTTGATCACATTGCCGGATAGGAGGATTGAGGTTACCTCTCTGTCGTTTGGCACATCTGTTTCCAGGGGTTGGGACATCATACACTGTACATGCTTACAAGTGACGGTTGACGTTATTGGCAGCAATAGTGTTTGTACACAGTCCGCCACTACCCTGTTGTTTGGTTGTACACCCACTACATTTCCTACCTCATATTCCGTATTTATACTACACGTATGGTGAGGGATAGAATTGTCCAGCATAAGTCATCCAGCAGAAGGAAGGATTATGATGCACCAGTGACCCATCATTTTTTGTCTGGTGGAGAATCTGTCTCTCAACTTAGACTTCAAATAATTTAACATATCCCACTCTTGAGGCGGGGACGGGATAGGGAATTGTTTCTGAAGAAACATGAAGCTTTCTTGATATATAAATTATAGTCTTTGTAGGTAGATTGATTGTAATTTATTTGTACAAAGGGCATTTATTAGCCTTTGAGATGTAAATATATATTTGTAGTTTTTAATATATAATACTAGGTGGGAGTAGAGAAGAATTATTATCCTTTTTGGATGATGAAAGGGTAAAGATAGGTGTGTCTATGTTATCTACTGAATTATTTAAAGGTATGTATTGTGTTATATTCATTAATGAAGTGGCTAGGGGCCTTGTACTCGAAACTTTGTCTTTTTACACTTTTTGTACATGTTTCCAATTTTGTAATAAAAAATGGTTTTAGCATTTTATACAGTGCTGCTGATTTTGTGTGTTCTCCCATAAACTGTTTATTGTTGGTGTATAATGTCTTAAGGGGTTATATTATACACATATACTCACACACAAACACATGCACACATACAAACACATAGAATCATATATCCACATACATACTCATATACATATATATATATATATATATATATATTTACATACATATAAAACTTTCTTAAATGAATATACATATCAACACAACGTTATAGAAGTAAAATAAATAAATCCAAGCCAATGTGGCTAAATAGAAATGTGTAAGATTCCATCAGAAACGAATACAACTCCCAACATACTTCCAGTCTCTCGACCCCTCAAAAGCTCGCAATCAACCAAAACCCACATAGCCATATATTTAGCTCTTTCACCCCTGTTACTGAGGAAGAAGTTTCTGCACTTATACTGTGCTCAGGGCCGGCCCTAGCCATTGCGGGGCCCAAGGCAGGATGACAAAATGGGGCCCCCTTTATCCCCGCCCCCAAACAATGGGAGAAAAATCATTTAAGGTAATGCACAACATTTTATATATAATAAAACATATAAATCCACTAATGTGGAGCACTATAACATTGTATATATTGCAATATACCATTTGTACTATTGGAACAACTGTTTATGTATATAATGAAGAATTATGCTGACAATTAGGAACAGTTGAGTTGAACTGGGCCTTATTTTTATGTGTTTTCTTATGATAACAAGAACATTACAGAGACGCCAGGGCCGGCCCTAGCAAGGGCAGGTCCCTAGGCAGATTGACAGCGCTGCGCGGGGCCTCTACCCAGAACAAAAAATACTTTAAAGAAATGGGGCAATGCACTGTACCACACAAACACACATATATAATACACACACTGAGATACTTAAATACACATACATCCACACACTCAAAAGACACATACACAGGTGCACATATATACATACACAGGTGTACACACACAGCCAGCCCCCACACACACACAGCCAGCCCACACACACAGCCAGCCCACACACACAGACAGCCAACGCACACAGACAGCCCACACACACACACACACAGACACACACACAGCCAGCCAGCCCCCCCCCCCAAACACACACAGCCAGCCCACACACACACACACACAGCTAGCCCACACACACAGCCAGCCCACACACACATACACAGCCAGCCCACACACACACACACACACACACAGCCAGCCCACACACACACACACAGCGCCAGCCCACACACACACACAGCCAGCCCACACACACACAGCCAGCCCACACACACACAGCCAGCCCCCACACACACACACACAGCCCACACACACACAACCCCCACACACACACACGCAGCCCTTGTGTGTGTGGGAGTGCTAAGTCAGGACAGGAAATAAGGTTTGCACACAGACTGTACTGAGGATATGCAAACTGTTTAATGACTTATGTTTAATGACTTATGTTTGGTTACAAAGCTGGCATACAGGGGCTGCAGAGACAAATGTCTGGTCTAAAGTCCAATGCTTTGGTGTACTGCTGACATACATGAGTTGCTGTGTATTTGCATCTGATCATCTGAAAGCTAATGTTTTGGCTTGCAATGGTTGTTGTGAAATGCACTTGGGCAGATTTTTAGGAATACAATTGGCATACAGGCGTTGTTGGGGGAGCACATCTACTCTGAGAGTGCATGTTTGGAAATGCAGCTGGTAGTTTGGAATTGCTGAAATATAATGTAGTATAATAGCATGCAGTACTGGTGTGTACATCTGTTCTGAAGTTTGTGCATATTGTTTGCATAAAATTGTTGGCGTGGCATAAAAGTGGGTGTACCCCCAAAAAATTAAATGTGAAATGGAAAAAAATGTATCATGCATATTAAAGTTAAAAAATATTATTATATTTTTTGCAGGAAAAGGATTAATAGAAACAAATGAGACTATAAGGAAATGTAGGTTTGTGCACTACTAACACTGAAATCACAATTGTTCATTAGCTAATAAAGACGGCTCAGTTGGTTGTCATTGCTAAGCCTCCACAATTATAAAAACAAGCAAGTAATATTTTTATAATTATAAAACAACTATTTTAAAGATATATTTTAAAATACCATTTCATTGCTGTTTGACTTTGACAACTTCCAAAAAGATAGCTGAGATACATAATCCATTTTCCAACCATCTTCACACTATAAGCGCTTGCTCATTGCCTTACTGCAGTCAGCAGAATACATACATTTAACTCATGTAAACTATATACAACAAAACTCAGGAGCCAAGACTGCTTATTAGATAGCTTACTTTTTTTCAAAAATGTTTATTTCGTTCTTTATTTTAATACATTAAGGAACAATCATTGGGGTCTTCTTTTTTTATGAGGTGCATGCAAATAACCTTTTAATTTAAATGGAAATGGGTTAAATATAAGTCAGTTAGTAATCCAGTCTCTATTGGTATTATCTAAACATTCCAATATACAATATCTCAGCTTGCAGTGTTTTTAAGCATGTTAGTTAGTGGAGACCTCTCAACATTAAAGGGACACTGAACCCACATTTTTTCTTTCATGATTCAGATAGAGCATGACATTTTAAGCAACTTTCTAATTTACTCCTATTATCAAATTTTCTTTATTCTCTTGGTATCTTTATTTGAAATGCAAGAAACATAATTTATGTAAGAACTTACCTGATAAATTCATTTCTTTCATATTAGCAAGAGTCCATGAGCTAGTGACGTATGGGATATACATTCCTACCAGGAGGGGCAAAGTTTCCCAAACCTAAAAATGCCTATAAATACACCCCTCACCACACCCACAATTCAGTTTAACGAATAGCCAAGAAGTGGGGTGATAAGAAAAAAGTGCGAAAGCATATAAAATAAGGAATTGGAATAATTGTGCTTTATACAAAAAAATCATAACCACCACAAAAAAGGGCGGGCCTCATGGACTCTTGCTAATATGAAAGAAATGAATTTATCAGGTAAGTTCTTACATAAATTATGTTTTCTTTCATGTAATTAGCAAGAGTCCATGAGCTAGTGACGTATGGGATAATGACTACCCAAGATGTGGATCTTTCCACACAAGAGTCACTAGAGAGGGAGGGATAAAATAAAGACAGCCAATTCCTGCTGAAAATAATCCACACCCAAAATAAAGTTTAATGAAAAACATAAGCAGAAGATTCAAACTGAAACCGCTGCCTGAAGTACTTTTCTACCAAAAACTGCTTCAGAAGAAGAAAATACAACAAAATGGTAGAATTTGGTAAAAGTATGCAAAGAGGACCAAGTTGCCGCTTTGCAAATCTGATCAACCGAAGCTTCATTCCTAAACGCCCAGGAAGTAGAAACTGACCTAGTAGAATGAGCTGTAATCCTATGAGGCGGAGTCTTACCCGACTCAACATAGGCAAGATGAATTAAAGATTTCAACCAAGATGCCAAAGAAATGGCAGAAGTTTTCTGGCCTTTCTAAAACCGGAAAAGATAACAAATAAACTAGAAGTCCTTCGGAAAGACTTAGTAGCTTCAACATAATATTTCAAAGCTCTAATAACATCCAAAGAATGCAACGATTTCTCCTTAGAATTTTTAGGATTAGGACATAATGAAGGAACCACAATGTCTCTACTAATGTTGTTGGAATTCACAACTTAGGTAAAAATTCAAAAGAAGTTCGCAACACCGCCTTATCCTGATGAAAAATCAGAAAAGGAGACTCACAAGAAAGAGCAGATAATTCAGAAACTCTTCTGGCAGAAGAGATGGCCAAAAGGAACAAAACTTTCCAAGAAAGTAATTTAATATCCAATGAATGCATAGGTTCAAATGGAGGAGCTTGAAGATCCCCCAGAACCAAATTCAAACTCCAAGGAGGAGAAATTGACTTAATGACAGGCTTTATACGAACCAAAGCTTGTACAAAACAATGAATATCAGGAAGAATAGCAATCTTTCTGTGAAAAAGAACAGAAAAAGCAGAGATTTGACCTTTCAAGGAACTTGCGGACAAACCCTTATCTAAACCATCCTGAAGAAACTGTAATATTCTCGGTATTCTAAAAGAATGCCAAGAAAAATGATGAGAAAGACACCAAGAAATATAAGTCTTCCAGACTCTATAATATATCTCTCTGGATACAGATTTACGAGCCTGTAACATAGAATTAATCACAGAGTCAGAGAAACCTCTTTGACCAAGAATCAAGCGTTCAATCTCCATACCTTTAAATTTAAGGATTTCAGATCCTGATGGAAAAAAGGACCTTGAGACGAAAGGTCTGGTCTTAACGGAAGAGTCCACGGTCGGCAAGAGGCCATCCGGACAAGATCCGCATACCAAAACCTGTGAGGCCATGCCGGAGCTACCAGCAGAACAAACGAGCATTCCTTCAGAATCTTGGAGATTACTCTTGGAAGAAGAACTAGAGGCGGAAAGATATAGGCAGGATGATACTTCCAAGGAAGTGATAATGCATCCACTGCCTCCGCCTGAGGATCCCGGGATCTGGACAGATACCTGGGAAGTTTCTTGTTTAGATGAGAAGCCATCAGAACTATTTCTGGAAGTTCCCACATTTGAACAATCTGAAGAAATACCTCTGGGTGAAGAGACCATTCGCCCGGATGCAACGTTTGGCGACTGAGATAATCCGCTTTCCAATTGTCCATACCTGGGATATGAACCGCAGAGATTAGACAGGAGCTGGATTCCGCCCAAACCAAAATTCGAGATACTTCTTTCATAGCCAGAGGACTGTGAGTCCCTCCTTGATGATTGATGTATGCCACAGTTGTGACATTGTCTATCTGAAAACAAATGAACAACTCTCTCTTCAGAAGAGGCCAAGACTGAAGAGCTCTGAAAATTGCACGGAGTTCCAAAATATTAATCGGAAATCTCACCTCCTGAGATTCCCAAACCCCTTGTGCCGTCAGATACCCCCACACAGCTCCCCAACCTGTAAGACTTACATCTGTTGAGATTATAGTCCAGGTCGGAAGAACAAAGAAGCCCCCTGAACTAAACGATGGTGATCTGTCCACCATGTCAGAGAGTGTCGTAAAATCGGTTTAAAGATATTAATTGAGATATCTTTGAGTAATCCCTGCACCATTGGTTCAGCATACAGAGCTGAAGAGGTCGCATGTGAAAACGAGCAAAGGAGATCGCATCTGATGTGGCAGTCCTAAGACCCAACATTTCCATGCATAAGGCTACCAAAGGGAATGATTGTGACTGAAGGTTTTGACAAGCTGATATCAATGTTAAACTTCTCTTGTCTGACAAGGACAGAGTCATAGACACTGAATTTATCTAGAAACCTAAAAAGGTTACCCTTGTCTGAGGAATCAATGAACTGATTGGTAAATTGATCCTCCAACCATGAACTTGAAGAAACAACACAAGTCGATTCGTATGAGATTCTTCGAAAATGAGAAGACTGAGCAAGTACCAAGATATCGTCCAAATAAGGAAATACCAAAACCCTATTCTCTGATTACAGAAAGAAGGGCACCGAGAACCTTTGAAAAAAATTCTTGGAACTGAGGCTAGGCCAAACGGTAGAGCCACAAAACTGGTAATGCTTGTCTAAAAAGAGAATCTCAGACACTAAAAGTGATCTGGATGAATCGGAATATGCAGATATACATCCTGTAAATCTATTGTAGACATATAATGCCCTTGCTAAACAAAAGGCAGGATAGTCCTACAGTAACCATCTTGAATGTTGGTATCCTAACATAACGATTCAATAATGATAGATCCGGAACTGGTCTGAAAGAATTGACCTTCTTTGGTACAATGAAGAGATAAAATAAAACCCCAGCCCCTGTTCCAGAACTGGAACTGGCATAAATACTCCAGCCAACTCTAGATCTGAAACACATTTCAGAAATTCTGAGCCCTTGCTGTGTTAACTGGGACACGGGAAAGAAAAGAATCTCTTAGCAGGAGGCCTTAACTTGAAGCCAATTCTGTACCTTTCTGAAACAATGTTTCTGAAACCAGAGATTAAGAACGGAATTGATCCAAATTTCTTTGAAGAAAACGAAATCTGCCCCATACCAGCTGAGCTGGAATAAGGGCCGCACCTTCATAGGTACTTAGGAGCTGGCTATAGGTTTCTATAAGGCTTGGATATATTCCAAACTGGAAATAGTTTCCAAACTGATACCGCTCCTGAGGATGAAGGATCAGGCTTTTGTTCCTTGTTGTGAGGAAAGGAACGAAAATGATTATTTACCCTGGAAAGAAAGGGAAAGCAAAGTTGACTTAGAAGACATGTCAGCATTCCAAGTTTAATCCATAAAGCTTTTCTAGCTAAAATAGCTAGAGACATATACCTGACATCAACTCTAATGATATCAAAAGATGGTATCACCAATAAAATTATTAGCATGTTATAGAATAATAATAATGCTATAAAATTATGATCTGTTACTTGTTGCGCTAAAGCTTCTAACCAAAAAGTTGAAGCTGCAGCAACTTTCGCTAAAAATATAGCAGGTCTAAGAAGATTACCTGAACATAAGTAAGCTTTTCTTAGAAAGGATTCAATTTTCCTATCTAAAGGATCCTTAAATGAAGTACTATCTGCCGTAGGAATAGTAGTACATTAGCAGGAGTAGAGACAGCCCCATAACCTTAGGGATTTTTGTCCCAAAAAACTCTAATCTGTCAGATGGCACAGGATATAATTTGCTTAAACGTCTAGAAGGAGTAAATAAATTACCCAAATTATTCCATTCCCTGGAAATTACTTCAGAAATAGCATCAGGGAGATAAAATACTTCTGGAATAACTACAGGAGATTTAAAAACCTTATTTAAACGTTTACATTTAGTATCAATAGGACCAGAATCCTCTATTTCTAATGCAAATAACACTTCTTTAAGTAAAGAACGAATAAATTCCATCTTGAACAAATACAAAGATTTATCAGCATCAACCTCTGAGACAGAAACCTCTGAACCAGAAGAACCATTATCAGTATCAGAATGATGATGTTCATTTAAAAAATTCATCTGAAAAAAGAGAAGTTTTAAAAGACTTTTATGTATACTAGAAGGAGAAATAACAGACATAGCCTTCTTAATGGATTTAAAAAATAAAATCTCTTATGTTATCAGGAACACTCTGAAAATTAGATGTTGACGGAACAGCAACAGGTAATGTAACAGTACTAAAGGAAATTTTATCTGCATTAATAAGTTTGACATGACATGCAATACAAATAACAGCTGGAGAAACAGATACCAAAAGTTTATAGCAGATACACTTAGCTTGGTAGCTCCAGCACTGTGCAGTGATTTTCCTGAAGTATCTTCTGACTCAGTTGCAACGTGGAACATCTTGCAATATGTAAAAGAAAAAAACAACATATAAAGCAAAATTGATCAAATTCCTTAAATGACAGTTTCAGGAATGGGAAAAAAATGCCAGTGAACAAGCTTCTAGCAACCAGAAGCAATAAATAATGAGACTTAAATAATGTGGAGACAAAAATGACGCCCATATTTTTTAGCGCCAAAAAAGACGCCCACATTATTTGGCGCCTAAATGCTTTTGGCGCCAAAAATGACGCCACATCCGGAACGCCGACATCTTTGACGCAAAAAACGTCAAAAAATGACGCAACTTCCGGCGACACGTATGACGCCGGAAACAGAAAAAAAAATTTGCGCCAAAAAAGTCTGCGCCAAGAATGACGCAATAAAATGAAGCATTTTCTGCCCCCGCGAGCCTAACAGCCCACAGGGAAAAAGTCAAATTTTTTAAGGTAAGAAAAAATGATTGAAACAAATGCATTTATCCCAAATATGAAACTGACTGTCTGAAAAATAAGGAATGTTGAACATTCTGAGTCAAGGCAAATAAATGTTTGAATACATATATTTAGAACTTTATAAATAAAGTGCCCAACCATAGCTTAGAGTGTCACAGAAAATAAGATTTACTTACCCCAGGACACTCATCTACATGTTTGTAGAAAGCCAAACCAGTACTGAAACGAGAATCAGCAGAGGTAATGGTATATATAAGAGTATATCGTCGATCTGAAAAGGGAGGTAAGAGATGAATCTCTACGACCGATAACAGAGAACCTATGAAATAGACCCCGTAGAAGGAGATCACTGCATTCAAATAGGCAATACTCTCCTCACATCCCTCTGACATTCACTGCACGCTGAGAGGAAAACCGGGCTCCAACTTGCTGCGGAGCGCATATCAACGTAGAATCTAGCACAAACTTACTTCACCACCTCCATCGGAGGCAAAGTTTGTAAAACTGAATTGTGGGTGTGGTGAGGGGTGTATTTATAGGCATTTTTAGGTTTGGGAAACTTTGCCCCTCCTGGTAGGAATGTATATCCCATACGTCACTAGCTCATGGACTCTTGCTAATTACATGAAAGAAATTTAAGTTTAGATGCCAGCCCATTTTTGGTGAACAACCTGGGTTGTCCTTGCTGATTGGTGGATAAATTCATCCACCAATAAAAAAGTACTGTCCGGAGTTCTGAACCAAGAACAAAGTTAGATGCCTTCTTTTT